>NC_081184.1:43812879-44085481 GCF_029867415.1 Vicia villosa
GAGTTGGACCACCATGTTGGTACTACCAGACGGGTATAGTGCCACAGTATCGTTACCACGCACAAGATGCGTGAGTCATCCTTTTTCCGACATGTGTGGGACAAAGGTGATCTGAAGCTCAAGGTAGAATTCTGTTTTGGCACTCGTGAGATGCAGATCCAGACTCTCATAAGATATGGGGGATGGGGATCCATGCATCGCGCTCGATAGTAGGGGAATAACTAGGCAGACGATGGTGAAATGGATCAAGATCCAATACTATACTTATGGAGACTCTAAGTGATTGTGATCGCGTGAGTTAGTATCGGATTGTACCTTGGGGACTTTCTCGTTTCGTGAAGAGTTAAGTTGGAAATTTTGCATGAGTGTCTAGAGTGAGACTTATGTGTGGTCATGATATCCTGGTCAGCATAGTGAGTGGCTATCATGTACCATTGGCGACCGGTGATGGAATATGCAAGTTGTATCTTGGATCGGCCCGATGTGTGATGTGTCTGGTAAGGTATTGATAGATACTCTGAGTGGAGAAGTGTTAATCTTGGTAAAGCATGGACATTTTGGCTTGAGAACTGCTGAGGAGTTTATAAGAGAGATGTTCGAAGTGCAAAGTGCAATTTCTTGCATTGTGGCTACACTCTGACTGTTAGAAGCACCGCAATGAAGGATTCTGCCGCCGAGGAAGTCGGTTTAGGTCAGAGGTGGAACATACATTAGATGGCTGTGTGAATAGAGTATGGCTATGGGAGTATTGTTATATCAGTAAGTCGCACGAGTTATCAGAGGTGATACCACACTAAGAGAATGAAGGTGTATGGTTGAGTAGAAGTTGTGTAAAACATCTAGAGATATCATGAGCTGCAGTACGTTTTGAAGGGTTTATTATACCGACTAAGCAACCAAACTTGTCAGAAGGGAAAAACATAGCAGTTGTGCGCTGTGGAAATCAGTGACGGGACGAACCTCTAAGTCAGTGAATTTTTGGGTTTCAATGCACTGGGATCGAAACGTGTGCCTAAGTTGTGGTAGATGAACTATATGGAATGGCAGAGTAAGTAGAAGCTTGATTCTGGAGAGTATGCAACTTTGAAGAGTAGTAGTCGATGATGGATGTATATGGAGTCCTGGCACGTGTTGTAATTGGACAACTGTGAATAGGGAATTATTGTGTATTAATGGAAGCTAAGTGAATTAAGGATATAATGTGACTCAGAGGATTTCAAGGTGTGTGACTTGTTGGAATCAGAGTAGCGCAACGGATCAAGGAAGAATCAGATAAGTCCGAGGTAGGAATGAACGGACTATTTGTAGGATTTTATGTTGGGATGAAAGTATCTTCCTAAGGGGAATTTGTCAAAGCAGCGTTTCATCCATTCCAGTCTCTTGAGGATCCACCATAAACTCGAGAGGTGTTTTCAATGGACCAGCTTGGGAATACATTTTGGTGGATGGCATGCGGTCCGATGTTCGTTGGTCATCAGTTTAGCTTGCAAGTCACAAGGGTTGGACTGAGTATCAAACCGTTGAAATGCTGAAGGAAAGTGAAGGATTGCAATTGACGTAAGTTCTTCGTAGTTATGTCTTGTGCATGAGCGCGTATGAAGATTCGAATGGTGGTTACAGGTTAATCGTTGGGGTTCACCTTTGTGGGCGAAACCTTACGCGAAGTTGTTGGACATCAAGGCTATGGTTGTGGAAGGCTACACCATCGTGGATTGCGGTAATGATTGATACGTCTAGGAATGAGGTGAGAATCGAGTAAGGAGGATCAGTTATATAAGTAAAGGTAAATTTGGGACAATCATCCTAAGACTTTGGGAATCGGAAATTAAGACCAAGGAATTTGGCTAACACCTAATGACATTGTATGGACTCGAGTGGAGAATAATTTGAAGTGTTGTCGCAGAAGTGATGTTGTGGCGGTAATTCTCAAATGGGAAGTAATTCAAGAAGCTAAGTGAATCAGTAACGTTTGTTGAACGAGGGTGAAGACACCAGAGAATGAAACGAAGGATATCCGACATGAGTGGATTATTAGAGTCTTTGAAGTTTTGGAGATTCAGTAGAGCAGTGAAGGTCAAGGACCCTAGAAGGATCTTTCCCCAGATATGTCAGGACGAAGTATCTGGATAGACGTGTTGCTTGAGAGTCAAGGTTCTAACCATGCATAGTGGTGTTAGAACAAGATTTGTTCTGATCAATATTCTTAGTTTTGATGATAACAAGGATATGAATTTTGTGTGAGATAATGTGGTACTCTAATACATTGCAATTTCCCTTTCAGGAAATATTTAAAGAGTATGCACAAATCAGCGCTCAGAAGCTTTGTCTCAGAAGGTTCAGCATGCAACATCAGAACATGGTCTGGCAAGACATCAGAAGATGGTCAAGGCAGAATCAGAACATGGGTCTATGGAAGCATCAGAAGAACTTGAGATCAGAAGCAGAAGCACTGAAGTTGTCATGGTATCACGCTCAGAAGCACTTCAAGGTCAGAAGACAAGAAGATGGTATGCACCAAGCTGTTTGACTCTGATGATATTCAAACGTTGTATACACAAACATCAGATCAGAAGAAAGTATAGGTGGCAGGCTACGCTGACTGATAAAAGGAACGTTGGAAGCTATTAAAGGCAACGTCAGTAGACACCGCGTGAACAAGGCTCGAGGTAGTTGACAAAACAGTGAAACATTAAATGCAATGCTGTACGGAATATGCAAAGCATTAAATGCTCCCAACGGTCATCTTCTCAAACACCTATAAATATGAAGTTCTGATGAGAAGCAAGGCGACCTACTCTAAGACGAATTCGCTAACAATTAACTTGCTGAAACGCTGTTCAAATCAAAGCTCAGAAACTTCATCTTCATCAAAGCTCACTACATTGCTGTTGTAATATATTAGTGAGATTAAGCTTAAACGTTAAGAGAAATATCACTGTTGTGATTATAGCTTTTCAGAAGCATTTGTAATACTCTTGTTTGATTACATTAATTTGTAAGTAACTAGAGTGATCAAGTGTTGATCAGGATACTCTAGGAAGTCTTAGCTTGTGTCTAAGCAGTTGTAATTAGAGTGATCACGTGGTGGTCAGGATACTCTAAGAAAGTCTTAGCTTGTGTCTAAGCATTTGTTCCTAGAGTGATCAGGTTGTGATCAGGACACTCTAGAAGACTTAGTCGTGGGCTAAGTGGAAAACCATTGTAATCTGTTGCGATTAGTGGATTAAATCCTCAGGTGAGGTAAATCACTCCGTGGGGGTGGACTGGAGTAGTTTAGTTAACAACGAACCAGGATAAAAATAACTGTGCAATTTGTTTTTATCGTTCAAGTTTTTAAGACTACACTTATTCAAACCCCCCCTTTCTAAGTGTTTTTCTATCCTTCAAGTGGGACGCAGGTGTTTTGGCAGATTATGTTTCTTCGTATGGAATGACCCTCAGACAGAGTCGTGAGATTATTTAAAGAGGAATGTGAGTGACATTCTTTCCCTTGGTTGGATAGATATGAAGAGTTGGTTTTCGTGGTAAACGGAAGGAACTCGAGGACGAATTCTATTTAAGGGGGGGAGAATGTAATACCCAGTATAATTATCACTAATGGATGTTGAAGGATAGAAAAACACTTAGAAAGGGGGGGTTTGAATAAGTGTAGCTTTAAAAACTTGACAGATAAAAATAAATTGCACAGTTATTTTTATCCTGGTTCGTTGTTAACTAAACTACTCCAGTCCACCCCCGCAGAGATGATTTACCTCAACTGAGGATTTAATCCACTAATCGCACGGTTACAGTGGTTTTCCACTTAGTCCGCAACTAAGTCTTCCAGAGTCTTCTGATCACACACTGATCACTCCAGGAACAACTGCTTAGATACCCTCTAAGACTTTTCTAGAGTCTACTGATCAACACGATCACTCTAGTTACAATCTGCTTAGTTCACTCCTAAGACTTCCTAGAGTATTCTGATCAACACGATCACTCTAGTTCCTTACAACTTAATGTAATTCTAAGAGTATTACAAATGCTTCTTAAAAGCGATAATCACAACTGTGATATTTCTCTTAACGTTTAAGCTTAATCTCACTAATATATTACAACAGCAATGTAGTGAGCTTTGATGAAGATGAAGATTCTGAGCTTTGGATTTGAACAGAGTTTCAGCAAGTTAATTTGAATTATATTGTTCAGGATCGTTAACCTTGCTTCTCATCAGAACTTCATATTTATAGGCGTTGAGAAGATGACCGTTGAATGCATTTAATGCTTTGCGTGTTCCGTACAGCATCGCATTTAATGTTATACGCTTTTGTCAACTACCTCGAGCCTTGTTCACGCTGTGTCTACTGACGTAGCCTTTAATAGCTTTTAACGTTCCTTTTGTCAATCAGCGTAGCTTGCCACTTGTACTTTCTTCTGATCTGATGTTTGTGAATACAGCGTTTGAATATCATCAGAGTCAAACAGCTTGGTGCATAGCTTCTTCTGATCTTCTGACCTTGAAGTGCTTCTGAGCGTGATACCATCTTCTGAGCTTCAGTGCTTCTGATCTCATGTTCTTCTGATGCTTCCATAGACCCATGTTCTGATTCTGCTTCGACCATCTTCTGATGTCTTGCCAGACCATGTTCTGATGTTGCATGCTGAACCATTTGAGACAAAGCTTCTGAGCGCTGAATTATGCGTACTCTTTATATATATTTCCTGAAAGGGAAATTGCATTGGATTAGAGTACCATATTATCTTAAGCAAAATTCATATTATTGTTATCATCAAAACTAAGATAATTGATCAGAACAAATCTTGTTCTAACAATCTCCCCCTTTTTGATGATGACAAAAACATATATAAATGATATGAATTTGCGATCAGAAAGAATAGAAGGCAAAAGACAAATTACACAGCTATAGCATAAGCATATGAATATGTCTCCCCCTGAGATTAACAATCTCCCCCTGAGATAAATAATCTCCCCCTGAAATAAATACTCGAAGAACTTTAATAAAAGACTTCCCTGATTATTTCGGTAGAGACGATCATATAAGCTTCTGTCTTCAGAGAATTCATAGCTTCTGACTTCTGCTTCCATAGGACAGCTTCAGAACTAGAATTTCCTTAGATCCTTAGAACACTCACAGCTTCTGATTCCTGCTTCCATCTAGGACAGCTTCAGAACTTGAATTTCTTTGATCTTCTGAACATTCACAGCTTCTGATTTCTGCTTCCATTCAGGACAGCTTCAGAACTTGAATTTCTTCGATCTTCTGAACATTCACAGCTTCTGATTTCTGCTTCCATTCAGGACAGCTTCAGAACTTGAGTTTTCTGGATCTTTAGAACATTCGCAGCTTCTGATTTCTGCTTCCCTCGGATAGCTTCAGAGCTTTGAATTTCTACCAACATCACTTCATGCTAGATTTGTATCAGAACATTGTTGAATGTACCAGAGCATCATCTGAGCATCTCTACATCCTGAAATGTTACAGAACAAAAACTAAACGACAAAAGTCAGCATAAACGAGTTAGAACATAAAATATATGTTTGAACACATTATATGTATCAGAGCCATATAGGCTAAAATAATGTATCAGAGCAAATAATGTATCAGAGCCATAACATTATATGTATCAGAGCAAATAGAATTTTGTTAGAGCAAATAGACAAATATGGATCAAATTCTATCATCAGTGCTTCTGATAGTGCTTCTGATTCATTCTTCTTTCTTGCTTCTGATCTCTGAAGCTTGACAGCACTCGGCTTGCTTCAGTTTCCATGGTTTTGCTTCTGTGTTTGCTTTTTGCTTTGAAGATTCTTTTCACTTCTTTATACCTGCAAAACACTTAAGCCATATAGAACTTGCAGTTCTTGTTAGTGAATGTGTGGGAGCTTTACCCAGCAACTGATAGATTAATCAAATCATTTATCATTTATCTTCTCCCCCTTTTTGTCATAACATCAAAAAGAATATTTCAAGAGATTTAGATGCATAAAACGACAAATAAAATCACTGGAATGTAAATCAAAGAAACTTTTCATTGATAATCAAAAGATATTACAAAAGGTTCCTATGTTTAACAAGATGAGAAACATTCCTAGCAAATACAAAAAAGAATTTCCAAAGAGGAAATCACTACAAAAATTAAAAACAGCACCCTAGCAGGACACGCTCTGTGTCAACCCATCAAGAATCCCTGTGGACTCTTGTCTTCCAGACTAGAACCTCCACTGTAGGAGAGATCCAAGTGACCAAAGAGGAAGAGAGGGACAGTTCACAGACAGAGAGCTAATGTTGCAAACGGGGCTTTCCCTTAACATAGAAGTCAAGAATATCATTCTTAACCTCCTCCCATAACTCAAGAAAGTCTTCTGTCTTTGGGTGAAAGTTGATAACAACATCAAAGAAGAGGTCTGACTTGAGAGGTATTAGGAGAGCCATCCCGAGATATGCAGAGATCTGTCGCCTTTGAGTCATAGATCTTCAACAGGCTTAGGGTGAACGCTGGGTTTGAGCTAGGTTTTTTTAAAAAAAAAATTTGAGCAAGAGACGAAAACGGAAGAGAGAGAGAGAAAAACTTGATGAAGAACTGCAAAGAGATAGAGAGAGATGAGAGGGAAAGAGAAGAGTTTGAAGAGTATTTAAAAGAAAATAAAATGAAACGAATGATGAATAGCATTTAATGTTACGTGACGTGAGGAGAGATAATAAAGACAAATGAGGTGACTAGCACAGTTACCTATGGTCGGTGTCCCTTCAACTGCACGCACGTTTATCCACGAATAGTAACGACAGGTTTACCATCCCGAGATAAAACGTAACAGCTGTTTTGCTTTAAAAGAGGTTCTGAATCAACTTAGACAATGAAACGTTAGTAATAACCGAATCATAATTTCTAAAAGATTTTAATCAGAACTTCTGATATATAAAAAATAATCCATTTTCATTTCAGAAGATACTCATACATGAGAACTTCTCATCTTCTCATTCTGGGCATAAATCCATACTGATGTTCTTCAGAATGAACTTAAACCTATCTTCAGCCAGGGGTTTTGTAAAGATATCAGCCCATTGATGGTCTGTATCAACAAAGTTTAAAGATATAACACCCTTCTGAACATAGTCCCTTATGAAATGATGTTTAATCTCAATATGTTTAGCTTTTGAATGAAGAATAGGATTCTTAGATAAACATATAGCAGAAGTATTATCACAGAATATAGGAATGTTACTCTCAAATATCTGATAATCTTCTAACTGACTCTTCATCCAGAGCATCTGTGTACTACAACCAGCAGCAGCGACATATTCTGCTTCTGTTGTTGATAGAGCAATAGTTGCTTGCTTCTTGCTATACCAAGAGATCAAATGACTTCCAAGAAATTGGCAACTTCTTGAAGTACTTTTTCTTTCAATTCTGTCTCCAGCATAGTCAGCATCGCAGAATCCTACTAAGTTGTATTCTTTAGATTTTCTGTAAACTAAGCCAACATTAGTAGTACCTTTCAGATACCTTAGAATTCTCTTAACAGCAGTTAAATGAGATTCTCTAGGATCTGATTGGAATCTAGCACACAAACAAACACTGAACAGAATGTCAGGTCTAGAAGCAGTCAGATATAGAAGAGATCCAATCATACCTCTGTATAACTTCTGATCTACCTTCTTACTTACCTCATCCTTACCTAGGATGCATGTTGGATGCATAGGAGTTTTGGCTTCTTTGCAGTCTAGAAGATTAAACTTCTTCAGAAGTTCCTTCACATACTTGGTTTGATGAACATACGTTCCTTCTGATGTTTGATTTATTTGTATTCCAAGGAAATACTTGAGTTCTCCCATCATGCTCATTTCAGACTCAGCCTGCATAGACTTAGCAAACTCCTTTCCAAGTGTAGCATTAGATGTTCCAAAAATAATATCATCTACATATATTTGACAAATTAAAATATCCCTTTTAAAGGTTTTACAAAAGAGAGTAGTGTCCACTTTTCCTCTAGTGAAACCATTATCCAGAAGGAAAGAACTTAAGCGTTCATACCAAGCTCTGGGAGCCTGTTTCAATCCATACAATGATTTCTTAAGTTTAAAAACATGATTAGGAGACATAGAGTCTTCAAAACCAGGAGGTTGATGGACATAAACTTCTTCATCTATATAACCATTTAAGAAGGCACTCTTGACATCCATCTGATAAAGAGTGATGTTATGTTGAGTGGCAAATGAAATTAATAGACGAATAGATTCTAACCTGGCCACTGGTGCAAAGGTTTCTGTATAATCAATCCCTTCTTGCTGACTATAACCCTGAGCCACCAGTCTGGCTTTGTTTCTTACCACTTCACCTTTCTCACTGAGCTTGTTTCTGAAGACCCATTTTGTACCAATTATATTGAATCCATCTGGTCTAGGAACAAGATCCCAAACATCATTCCTTGTAAACTGATTCAGTTCTTCTTGCATAGCAATTATCCAGTCTGGATCTTCTAGAGCATGATCAACAGAAGTTGGCTTGATCAAAGATACAAGACCTAATTGACAGTCTGCATTGTTCTTAAGGAATGCTCTTGTTCTGATTGGATCATCCTTCTTTCCAAGAATGACATCTTCTGAATGACCAGAGATGAGTCTGGATGATCTTCTGACAGATGGTTCTTCAGAAATACTTAGATCCTCCAGAGAAGCTGATACTTGATCTTCAGATTCTTTGCTTCTGAGGAGCTCTGCTTCTGATGCGTTGCTTCTTGGCTCAACAACTTTTGATATATCAATATCACAATCTGCAAAATTATCAAACTGCTTTGGTTTTTCAGAACCAAGCTTATCATCAAACCTGATATTGATTGATTCTTCTACAATCAATGTTTCAGTATTGTATACTCTGTAGCCTTTTGAGCGTTCAGAATATCCAAGAAGGAAACATTTTTGTGCTTTGGAATCAAACTTACCAAGATGATCTTTAGTGTTCAGAATAAAGCATACACATCCAAAAGGATGGAAATATGAAATGTTGGGCTTTCTATTCTTCCACAATTCATAGGGAGTCTTATTTAGAATAGGTCTGATAGAGATTCTATTCTGAATATAGCATGCAGTGTTTATTGCTTCTGCCCAGAAATGCTTAGCCATATTGGTTTCATTGATCATGGTTCTGGCCATTTCTTGCAGAGTCCTATTCTTTCGTTCTACAACCCCATTTTGCTGTGGAGTTCTAGGACAAGAGAAATCATGGGCAATACCATTTTCTTTGAAGAACTCTTCAAAGGATCTGTTCTCAAATTCACCACCATGATCACTTCTGACCTTTATGATTTTACACTCTTTTTCAGATTGAATCTGAATGCAAAAATCAAAGAACACTGAATGAGTCTCATCCTTGTGTTTCAAGAATTGTACCCATGTCCAGCGGCTATAATCATCTACGATGACTAATCCATATTTCTTCCCTCTGACAGATGCTGTTTTGACTGGGCCAAACAGATCAATGTGCAAGAGTTCTAATGGCCTTGAGGTAGAAACAACATTCTTGGACTTGAATGCAGGTTTGGAGAACTTGCCCTTTTGACATGCTTCACAAAGAGCATCTGATTTGAATTTCAGATTAGGGAGTCCTCTGACCAGATCCAGTTTGTTAATCTGAGAAATCTTTCTCAAACTAACATGACCTAATCTTCTGTGCCAGACCCACTGCTCTTCAGAAACAGACATAAGACAAGTCACCTTCTGACTCATAAGATCTTGCAGATCTGTCTTATAAATGTTGTTCTTCCTCTTGCCTGTAAATAGGATTGAGCCATCCTTCTGATTTACAGCCTTGCAAGACTCTTGATTAAAGATTATATCATAACCATTGTCACTCAATTGACTGATAGATAAGAGGTTATGTGTTAATCCTTCTACAAGAAGTACATTAGAAATGGAAGGAGAGTTACCAGACTTTATAGTTCCAGAGCCAATTATCTTGCCCTTCTGATCTCCTCCAAACTTGACTTCTCCTCCAGACTTAAGCACCAGGTCTTGGAACATAGACCTTCTTCCTGTCATGTGTCGCGAGCATCCAGAGTCCAGGTACCATGACATGTTGTGCTTTGTCCTTTTTGCAGTCAAGGATATCTGCAATAGGAATAATCTTATCCTTAGGTACCCACATTTTCTTGGGTCCTTTCTTGTTAGATTTTCTCAAGTTCTGATTGAACTTGGGTTTAACATTGTAAGCAATAGGAGGAACAGCATGATAATTTTTAATGTGAGTTTCATGATATTTCCTAGGTTGTGTCACATGCTTTTTGGTGTGTGTTATGTGAAAACTTTGAGCATGTGAAGTGTGCCTAATATCATGGGAGTGGCCATACTTGAACTGATCATACAATGGCTTGTATGTGATTTTCATTTCATCAACAGGTTCAAGTTTGTATGGGGTTTCACCCTCAAAACCAATGCCTACTCTTTTGTTTCCAGACACAGCATATATCATAGAAGCTAGCTGACTTCTGCCAATACTTCCAGATAAGAACTTCCTGAAACTTAAGTCATATTCTTTCAGAATATGGTTTAGACTAGGAGTGGATTTTTCTGAATCAGAAGGAGATCCAACATTATTGGATAATTTTAAAAGTTTTTCTTTTAATTCAGAATTTTCCAACTCAAGCTTCTTTGTTTCAAATTCAAATTGCTTTTTCAGCTTTTTGTATTTGAGACTAATCTGAGACTTGAGTTCCAGTAGTTCGGTTAGACCGGAAACTAACTCATCTCTAGTAAGTTCAGAAAATACCTCTTCAGAATCTGATTCTGATGTAGATTCTGATCCGTCATCTTCTGTCGCCATCAGCGCACAGTTAGCCTGCTCATCTTCTGAGTCATCTTCTGACTCATCCCAGGTTGCCATAAGACCTTTCTTCTTATGAAACTTTTTCTTGGGACTTTCCTTCTGAAGATTTGGACATTCGTTCTTGTAGTGTCCAGGCTCATTGCATTCATAGCACATGACTTTCTTCTTGTCAAATCTTCTGTCATCGGAAGATTCTCCACGTTCAAATTTCTTTGAACTTCTGAAGCCTCCGAACTTCCTTTGCTTGGTCTTCCAGAGTTGATTTAGCCTTCTGGAGATCAGGGACAGTTCATCTTCTTCTTCAGATTCTGATTCTTCAGGATCTTCTTCTCTAGCCTGAAAAGCGTTAGTGCATTTCTTGATATTGGATTTTAATGCAATAGACTTACCTTTCTTTTGAGGCTCATTTGCGTCCAGCTCTATTTCATGACTCCTCAAGGCACTGATAAGCTCTTCCAGAGAAACTTCATTCAGATTCTTTGCAATCTTGAATGCAGTCACCATAGGACCCCATCTTCTGGGTAAGCTTCTGATGATCTTCTTTACATGATCAGCCTTGGTGTATCCCTTGTCAAGAACTCTCAATCCAGCAGTAAGAGTTTGAAATCTTGAAAACATCTTTTCAATGTCTTCATCATCCTCCATCTTGAAGGCTTCATACTTCTGGATTAAAGCAAGAGCTTTAGTCTCCTTGACTTGAGCATTTCCTTCATGAGTCATTTTCAAGGACTCATATATGTCATAGGCCGTTTCCCTGTTAGATATCTTCTCATACTCAGCATGAGAGATAGCATTCAGCAAAACAGTTCTGCATTTATGATGATTCCTGAAAAGCTTTTTCTGATCATCATCCATTTCTTGCCTTGTCAGCTTTACGCCTCTGGCATTTACAGGATGTTTGTAACCATCCATCAGAAGATCCCATAGATCACCATCTAGACCCAGAAAGTAACTTTCCAGTTTATCTTTCCAGTATTCAAAGTTTTCACCATCAAATACCGGCGGTCTAGTATAACCATTGTTACCGTTGTATTGCTCAGCAGAGCCAGATGTAGATGCAGGTGTAGGTGTAGTCTTTTCACTTTCATCAACCATCTTTTACTGAAGCGTTTTTCTCTTCCTGAATCTTTTCTAAACACGGTTAAGTGCTTGCACCTTAGAACCGGCGCTCTGATACCAATTGAAGGATAGAAAAACACTTAGAAAGGGGGGGTTTGAATAAGTGTAGCTTTAAAAACTTGACAGATAAAAATAAATTGCACAGTTATTTTTATCCTGGTTCGTTGTTAACTAAACTACTCCAGTCCACCCCCGCAGAGATGATTTACCTCAACTGAGGATTTAATCCACTAATCGCACGGATTACAATGGTTTTCCACTTAGTCCGCAACTAAGTTTTCCAGAGTCTTCTGATCACACACTGATCACTCCAGGAACAACTGCTTAGATACCCTCTAAGACTTTTCTAGAGTCTACTGATCAACACGATCACTCTAGTTACAATCTGCTTAGTTCACTCCTAAGACTTCCTAGAGTATTCTGATCAACACGATCACTCTAGTTCCTTACAACTTAATGTAATTCTAAGAGTATTACAAATGCTTCTTAAAAGCGATAATCACAACTGTGATATTTCTCTTAACGTTTAAGCTTAATCTCACTAATATATTACAACAGCAATGTAGTGAGCTTTGATGAAGATGAAGATTCTGAGCTTTGGATTTGAACAGAGTTTCAGCAAGTTAATTTGAATTATATTGTTCAGGATCGTTAACCTTGCTTCTCATCAGAACTTCATATTTATAGGCGTTGAGAAGATGACCGTTGAATGCATTTAATGCTTTGCGTGTTCCGTACAGCATCGCATTTAATGTTATACGCTTTTGTCAACTACCTCGAGCCTTGTTCACGCTGTGTCTACTGACGTAGCCTTTAATAGCTTTTAACGTTCCTTTTGTCAGTCAGCGTAGCTTGCCACTTGTACTTTCTTCTGATCTGATGTTTGTGAATACAGCGTTTGAATATCATCAGAGTCAAACAGCTTGGTGCATAGCATCTTCTGATCTTCTGACCTTGAAGTGCTTCTGAGCGTGATACCATCTTCTGAGCTTCAGTGCTTCTGATCTCATGTTCTTCTGATGCTTCCATAGACCCATGTTCTGATTCTGCTTCGACCATCTTCTGATGTCTTGCCAGACCATGTTCTGATGTTGCATGCTGAACCATTTGAGACAAAGCTTCTGAGCGCTGAATTATGCGTACTCTTTATATATATTTCCTGAAAGGGAAATTGCATTGGATTAGAGTACCATATTATCTTAAGCAAAATTCATATTATTGTTATCATCAAAACTAAGATAATTGATCAGAACAAATCTTGTTCTAACAGATGTCACTAATTAATTTTGGTGAAAACATTAGTAGATAAAAGTATACTAGCACCTTATTTATTTGTTTTTATAAGGAAAGAGGATAAACAAGTCTCATAAGGGTAGTATTGTCATTACATCTAATGTCAAGTTAAGGGTTGTTTGGATGTTATCTTACTCTTCTATTGGAAGCAAAAAACCAAAATTTGGAATAGAGAGGGAGGAGGAAAATGTGAAAGGGGGAGAAAAGATGGAGTAAGAACTCAAGCTCCATCACCAACATGCATGTGCAAGGCCTTGGCAAATTAGGATGAAGAACCATGATCCAGTGTGAACAACAAGGTTGTAATCATCTCTGTTCTTCCATCATCAAGTCAGAATCTTCATCTCCATCATCATCAAGTTCAGATTATTGAGGTGAGTCCTTAGATATGACTTGGGGTTTGCATGTAGGGATTTCTCTTTTGGGGCTTAGGGATTGTGAATGAACCTAAGAATCAATGATGCCATATCTGTTTGCTTTTCTATAATCCTTGTCTACTGATGTTTCTAAATGTGTTTATGTGTTACAATTTCGTTTGGACTGTTATACAAGTATAGGGGATCAACTATAGGATGTTGGGACTGGTTTTAGAGCTCCTAAAACGCAGAAAATTGATTCTGCATCAGAGTAATCGGTTACTGGATCCTGGGTAACCGATTACCCTGTGTAAAATGGCGTTGCTGGGCATTTTTGAAGCCAGTAATCGGTTAGTGGTCCTAGAGTAACCGATTACCCTGGGCGCAGGGGGAAAAATCAGCAAAACTTCTGAAATTCGTAACTTTCGGCTCGGGTATCGGAATTGCGCAAACTTTATATCGTTGGAAAGCTAGCGATGTGTACTTTCTAATAGAATTAGTCCCCAAACCAGAATGTTTGATTTAATAATAGTGGATCCCCACTTAGTGAATCAATGAATTAGTATGGGAACTTATGTCTTTACCGATTGATTAATAATTATTATGTCATGTATTGAATAGAATGCCTATTGCTACTATGAATAGTATATCCATGTTTGAAAATGTTATGCCATTATGTATGACACATGGAAGCTGTGGACACCGTCGTTTTGGCTAAACGATTGGATTGATTGCTTTGTTTGTGACCTTGACATTACGTCATATTTCTGTATGCTTGAATCGAAGTGACCGGAAGGCTAGATTGGGACGCTGCTCCGACTATGTAGTCTATGAGCCCTCCCGGACCGTGTAGTCCAATGGAATAACCCGTTCATGTGTATTGTTCGATATGGTGTGCATCTGAGCTACCGTTGCAGTGTGCTCGTGAGTTTCCGTACGGGGTTTTACTCACCTCTAGTAAAGTCACGTAGACTAATACTAGGCTTTCGCCCGATGGGCTCAAGCGTCAAGGTGGCGGTTTGTACTCGGCGTAACTCACTAGCGTGAAGAAGGTTAACGGAACAATGACGCCATTTAGGCAAAAGTCATCTCGCGGCCATTTAGGCTTGTGCGAACCCGTTTAACCGTCTTGCAGTGTGCTTGTACAAGTCCCTTGACATATAGGCAGGAGGTTACTCATCGAGGATGCATTTATTCCATAGTCTAGCCGAGGTTGTTACCCTTCTGGATTCCCCGTGTGTGGATGCGGGTTTGCATACTTGTTTGCTATACAGTGTGTATTTGCTTGAGACAAGTCCAATGGTCGACGAGTCACTTTGTTTTTCTCCGTATTTGTACCGGATGTGAGGTTAAACCCCGGATCAATGGTGAATTCGGTTTTGATGCATGTACCCTGTAAATCCGAGTGGACCCAAAGGATAGGAGGACTCACTGAGATTTAGTAATCTCACCCCAATCAACTTATATTTTTTTTAGGTGCAATTTAGTAGCTTTTGATAGATAGCAGGTTCGGATTGATGGCTTGAAGTGGTGTTGGCTCGAAGACCTCGTTGGTTTTGACTTTCCGCTGTGCAAGATCCATTGAAGACACATGTTTTGTAATTCTTATTGGAATTTCATGTTGTATTTTATATGGATCTTTCTATAACTATGGCTTTTGTATGTACTCAATATCGATTTTAACGTTTCATGCATAATATACTAGTCAATTATGTATGGGGTGTTACACCCTTTTAACCTTATTGTATATTAAGACTTTCCAATGTCATAAATGTCTAAAAATATTCAATTATTTTATTTATTACTGTTATGATTTTAAATTAATTTAATTTTCTGATAAATTTTACTATAAAAAGTTATATAAAAATATATTCTTTTTATTGTTAAAAAGGTGGATAAAACAAATATAAGATTTTATATCCAAATATCAAGTAAAGAGAGAATCAACACAAATTTTCATACCTGATATCTAACTCATACATAAAAAATTAAAATATTTCAATTAGGCCATGCATGCCAATGAATTCAGAAAGCTAAGTTAGTAATAATTAGAAATTACACTTAATAGGATGAGTCAGCAAGATGCAATCATTAAAAGGCTTGAAAAAAATTAAGTCCAATTTATTTATAACATCCTCCAAACTGCGTAAAAAGTTGTGAAACTTGCACTCCATGCACACCTGTCCTCATTTCAGGGCCACCACCTAAATCAAAGGTGTGGAAGTACAAATGTAAGGATAAGTTATACGTTCCAATCGGTTAATATTTATTTATCTTTATGTTAAATTTCAAATTACGATCAATAAATGAGACTCCACGCTATGGTAATTATAGTCTTCTGTTCGGTTATATTTGTGGGTCCCCCAAGCTTATAAATGTTTGGTTTTGGGGTTTGAGTTTATTTTACTCATTGTACTTTTTCCTTGTTTGGTTCCAAAGAGGTAAATAAATTTATGGAAAAAATAGTGTAATGAGTTCATTGTTTAATATTATATAATATACATTTTTTGTTTTTCTATAATAATGTACAGAATTAATATATATTTATTGATTAATAATTTTTTTAATCATAAAGAGATACAAAAATTATAAGAAGGATAAAACTTATACTAACCCACAAAAAGAAGGCACATTTAAGGAATTTTACAATATTGGTGAAATTTAGAGACTAAACTTTTCCACATTTATAGAAGAAAAAATTATTTAAGTTGTTATGGATTTTCTATATTAAAAAACCAATATTAGATATTATAAAAAGCTTATTATACAACAATTAAAAAAAAGGCAATATAAAATTTAAGTTCATCAAAGTAAAAATATTATAATTGAAAAACATCTTTAATTAAAATTTGATTTCACAAATTTTTGTTTTTACAAATAACTTTTTATATAAAGATTAACTTTTAATATTTGGAAGAATGTATATTACAAAAAAAAAATAAAAGCTGTATTAAATGTTGGTATCATAATAGCACAAAAATTAGTACTTAAAAATCCATGATTTGGTAAGCGAATATGTTTTTTTATTAAGCTTAAATATGTATTTTTATCAAGCAAATAAGTTTGTCCTTGTTATTTATTTTTAGTCCTTGATGATTTTGTCTATTTTAGAGTTAATTCTAGTAACATGTGGAATATTTAATTTCAATCGATGCAATATAAATATCATAAGTATTAAAATCAAGTATTCAACATTTTATATGGGCCAATTAAAATGAAAATCAAGAACGCAATGTATATTGACAAAACATCCATTGCAAACACTAATTTCACAATCTTTGTTAGCGACTTTTTTGAGTCTCATCTTATTATAAGGGTGCGTACAATTGGATTGGTTATGGGGATATGGTATTCCTTTTAACCTTATTGTATATTAAGACTTTCCAATGTCATAAATGTCTAAAAATATTCAAATATTTTATTTATTACTGTTATGATTTTAAATTAATTTAATTTTCTGATAAATTTTACTATAAAAAGTTATATAAAAATAAATTCTTTTTATTGTTAAAAAGGTGGATAAAAAAATATAAGATTTTATATCCAAATATCAAGTAAAGAGAGAATCAACACAAATTTTCATACCTGATATCTAACTAATACATAAAAAATTAAAATATTTCAATTAGGCCATGCATGCCAATGAATTCAGAAAGCTAAGTTAGTAATAATTAGAAATTACACTTAATAGGATGAGTCAGCTAGATGCAATCATTAAAAGGCTTGAAAAAAATTAAGTCCAATTTATTTATAACATCCTCCAAACTGCGTAAACAGTTGTGAAACTTGCACTCCATGCACACCTGTCCTCATTTCAGGGCCACCACCTAAATCAAAGGTGTGGAAGTTCAAATGTAAGGATAAGTTATACGTTCCAATCGGTTAATATTTATTTATCTTTATGTTAAATTTCAAATTACGATCAATAAATGAGACTCCACGCTATGGTAATTATAGTCTTCTGTTCGGTTATATTTGTGGGTACCCCAAGCTTATAAATGTTTGGTTTTGGAGTTTGAGTTTATTTTACTCATTGTACTTTTTCCTTGTTTGGTTCCAAAGAGGTAAATAAATTTATGGAAAAAATAGTGTATTGAGTTGATTGTTTAATATTATATACTATACATTTTTTGTTTTTCTATAATAATGTACAGAATTAATATATATTTATTGATTAATAATTTTTTTAATCATAAAGAGATACAAAAATTATAAGAAGGATAAAACTTATACTAACCCACAAAAAGAAGGCACATTTAAGGAATTTTATAATATTGGTGAAATTTAGAGACTAAACTTTTCCACATTTATAGAAGAAAAAATTATTTAAGTTGTTATGGATTTTCTATATTAAAAAAACAATATTAGATATTAGAAAAAGCTTATTATACAACAATTAAAAAAAAGGCAATATAAAATTTAAGTTCATCAAAGTAAAAATATTATAATTGAAAAACATCTTTAATTAAAATTTGATTTCACAAATTTTTGTTTTTCCAAATAACTTTTTATATAAAGATTAACTTTTAATATTTGGAAGAATGTATATTACAAAAAAATAAAAATAAAAGCTGTATTAAATGTTGGTATCATAATAGCACAAAAATTAGTACTTAAAAATCCATGATTTGGTAAGCGAATATGTTTTTTTATTAAGCTTAAATATGTATTTTTATCAAGCAAATAAGTTTGTCCTTGTTATTTATTTTTAGTCCTTGATGATTTTGTCTATTTTAGAGTTAATTCTAGTAACATGTGGAATATTTAATTTCAAACGATGCAATATAAATATCATAAGTATTAAAATCAAGTATTCAACATTTTATATGGGCCAATTAAAATGAAAATCAAGAACGCAATGTATATGGACAAAACATCCATTGCAAACACTAATTTCACAATCTTTGTTAGCGACTTTTTTGAGTCTCATCTTATTATAAGTGTGCGTAAAATTGGATTGGTTATGGGGATATGGTATCCCTTTTAACCTTATTGTATATTAAGACTTTCCAATGTCATAAATGTCTAAAAATATTCAATTATTTTATTTATTACTGTTATGATTTTAAATTAATTTAATTTTCTGAAAAATGTTAATATAAAAAGTTTTATAAAAATAAATTCTTTTTATTGTTAAAAAGGTGGATAAAACAAATATAAGATTTTATATCCAAATATCAAGTAAAGAGAGAATCAACACAAATTTTCATACCTGATATCTAACTCATACATATAAAATTAAAATATTTCAATTAGGCCATGCATGCCAATGAGTTCAGAAAGGTAAGTTAGTAATAATTAGAAATTACACTTAATAGGATGA
The DNA here is from genome assembly GCF_029867415.1 of Vicia villosa. Classification (NCBI taxonomy): domain Eukaryota; kingdom Viridiplantae; phylum Streptophyta; class Magnoliopsida; order Fabales; family Fabaceae; genus Vicia; species Vicia villosa. The sequence goes on from NC_081184.1 coordinate 43,831,792, forward strand.
TTCAGCAAGATGCAATCATTAAAAGGCTTGAAAAAAATTAAGTCCAATTTATTTATAACATCCTCCAAACTGCGTAAACAGTTGTGAAACTTGCACTCCATGCACACCTGTCCTCATTTCAGGGCCACCACCTAAATCAAAGGTGTGGAAGTACAAATGTAAGGATAAGTTATACGTTCCAATCGGTTAATATTTATTTATCTTTATGTAAAATTTCAAATTACGATCAATAAATGAGACTCCACGCTATGGTAATTATAGTCTTCTGTTCGGTTATATTTGTGGGTACCCCAAGCTTATAAATGTTTGGTTTTGGGGTTTGAGTTTATTTTACTCATTGTACTTTTTCCTTGTTTGGTTCCAAAGAGGTAAATAAATTTATGGAAAAAATAGTGTATTGAGTTGATTGTTTAATATTATATACTATACATTTTTTGTTTTTCTATAATAATGTACAGAATTAATATATATTTATTGATTAATAATTTTTTTAATCATAAAGAGATACAAAAATTATAAGAAGGATAAAACTTATACTAACCCACAAAAAGAAGGCACATTTAAGGAATTTTATATTATTGGTGAAATTTAGAGACTAAACTTTTCCACATTTATAGAAGAAAAAATTATTTAAGTTGTTATGGATTTTCTATATTAAAAAAACAATATTAGATATTAGAAAAAGCTTATTATACAACAATTAAAAAAAAGGCAATATAAAATTTATGTTCATCAAAGTAAAAATATTATAATTGAAAAACATCTTTAATTAAAATTTGATTTCACAAATTTTTGTTTTTACAAATAACTTTTTATATAAAGATTAACTTTTAATATTTGGAAGAATGTATATTACAAAAAAAAAAAAACTGTATTAAATGTTGGTATCATAATAGCACAAAAATTAGTACTTAAAAATCCATGATTTGGTAAGCGAATATGTTTTTTTATTAAGCTTAAATGTGTAATTTTATCAAGCAAATAAGTTTTTCCTTGTTATTTATTTTCAGTCCTTGATGATTTTGTCTATTTTAGAGTTAATTCTAGTAACATGTGGAGTATTTAATTTCAATCGATGCTATATAAATATCATAAGTATTAAAATCAAGTATTCAACATTTTATATGGGCCAATTAAAATGAAAATCAAGAACGTAATGTATATTGACAAAACATCCATTGCAAACACTAATTTCACAATCTTTGTTAGGGACTTTTTTGAGTCTCATCTTATTATAAGGGTGCGTACAATTGGATTGGTTATGGGGATATGGTATCCCTTTTAACCTTATTGTATATTAAGACTTTCCAATGTCATAAATGTCTAAAAATATTCAATTATTTTATTTATTACTGTTATGATTTTAAATTAATTTAATTTTCTGATAAATTTTACTATAAAAATTTATATAAAAATAAATTCTTTTTATTGTTAAAAAGGTGGATAAAACAAATATAAGATTTTATATCTAAATATCAAGTAAAGAGAGAATCAACACAAATTTTCATACCTGGTATCTAACTAATACATAAAAAATTAAAATATTTCAATTAGGCCATGCATGCCAATGAATTCAGAAAGCTAAGTTAGTAATAATTAGAAATTACACTTAATAGGATGAGTCAGCAAGATGCAATCATTAAAAGGCTTGAAAAAAATTAAGTCCAATTTATTTATAACATCCTCCAAACTGGGTAAACAGTTGTGAAACTTGCACTCCATGCACACCTGTCCTCATTTCAGGGCCACCACCTAAATCAAAGGTGTGGAAGTACAAATGCAAGGATAAGTTATACGTTCCAATCGGTTAATATTTATTTATCTTTATGTTAAATTTCAAATTACGATCAATAAATGAGACTCCACGCTATGGTAATTATAGTCTTTTGTTCGGTTATATTTGTGGGTCCCCCGAGCTTATAAATGTTTGGTTTTGGGGTTTGAGTTTATTTTACTCATTGTACTTTTTCCTTGTTTGGTTCCAAAGAGGTAAATAAATTTATGGAAAAAATAGTGTATTGAGTTGATTGTTTAATATTATATACTATACATTATTTTTTTTCTATAATAATGTACAGAATTAATATATATTTATTGATTAATAATTTTTTTAATCATAAAGAGATACAAAAATTATAAGAAGGATAAAACTTACACTAACCCACAAAAAGAAGGCACATTTAAGGAATTTTATAATATTGGTGAAATTTAGAGACTAAACTTTTCCACATTTATAGAAGAAAAAATTATTTAAGTTGTTATGAATTTTCTATATTAATAAAACAATATTAGATATTAGAAAAAGCTTATTATACAACAGTTAAAAACAAGGCAATATAAAATTTAAGTTCATCAAAGTAAAAATATTATAATTGAAAAACATCTTTAATTAAAATTTGATTTCACAAATTTTTGTTTTTACAAATAACTTTTTATATAAAGATTAACTTTTAATATTTGGAAGAATGTATATTACAAAAAAATAAAAATAAAAGCTGTATTAAATGTTGGTATCATAATAGCACAAAAATTAGTACTTAAAAATCCATGATTTGGTAAGCGAATATGTTTTTTTATTAAGCTTAAATATGTATTTTTATCAAGCAAATAAGTTTGTCCTTGTTATTTATTTTTAGTCCTTGATGATTTTGTCTATTTTAGAGTTAATTCTAGTAACATGTGGAATATTTAATTTCAATCGATGCAATATAAATATCATAAGTATTAAAATCAAGTATTCAACATTTTATATGGGCCAATTAAAATGAAAATCAAGAACGCAATGTATATTGACAAAACATCCATTGCAAACACTAATTTCACAATCTTTGTTAGCGACTTTTTTGAGTCTCATCTTATTATAAGGGTGCGTACAATTGGATTGGTTATGGGGATATGGTATCCCTTTTAACCTTATTGTATATTAAGACTTTCCAATGTCATAAATGTCTAAAAATATTCAATTATTTTATTTATTACTGTTATGATTTTAAATTAATTTAATTTTCTGATAAATTTTACTATAACAAGTTATATAAAAATAAATTCTTTTTATTGTTAAAAAGGTGGATAAAACAAATATAAGATTTTATATCCAAATATCAAGTAAAGAGAGAATCAACACAAATTTTCATACCTGATATCTAACTCATACATATAAAATTAAAATATTTCAATTAGGCCATGCATGCCAATGAGTTCAGAAAGCTAAGTTAGTAATAATTAGAAATTACACTTAATAGGATGAGTCATCAAGATGCAATCATTAAAAGGCTTGAAAAAAATTAAGTCCAATTTATTTATAACATCCTCCAAACTGCGTAAACAGTTGTGAAACTTGCACTCCATGCACACCTGTCCTCATTTCAGGGCCACCACCTAAATCAAAGGTGTGGAAGTACAAATGTAAGGATAAGTTATACGTTCCAATCGGTTAATATTTATTTATCTTTATGTTAAATTTCAAATTACGATCAATAAATGAGACTCCACGCTATGGTAATTATAGTCTTCTGTTCGGTTATATTTGTGGGTACCCCAAGCTTATAAATGTTTGGTTTTGGGGTTTTAGTTTATTTTACTCATTGTACTTTTTCCTTGTTTGGTTCCATAGAGGTAAATAAATTTATGGAAAAAATAGTGTATTGAGTTGATTGTTTAATATTATATACTATACATTTTTTGTTTTTCTATAATAATGTACAGAATTAATATATATTTATTGATTAATAATTTTTTTAATCATAAAGAGATACAAAAATTATAAGAAGGATAAAACTTATACTAACCCACAAAAAGAAGGCACATTTAAGGAATTTTATAATAATGGTGAAATTTGGAGACTAAACTTTTCCACATTTATAGAAGAAAAAATTATTTAAGTTGTTATGGATATTCTATATTAAAAAAACAATATTAGATATTAGAAAAAGCTTATTATACAACAATTAAAAAAAAGGCAATATAAAATTTAAGTTCATCAAAGTAAAAATATTATAATTGAAAAACATCTTTAATTAAAATTTGATTTCACAAATTTTTGTTTTTCCAAATAACTTTTTATATAAAGATTAACTTTTAATATTTGGAAGAATGTATATTACAAAAAAATAAAAATAAAAGCTGTATTAAATGTTGGTATCATAATAGCACAAAAATTAGTACTTAAAAATCAATGATTTGGTAAGCGAATATGTTTTTTATTAAGCTTAAATATGTATTTTTATCAAGCAAATAAGTTTGTCCTTGTTATTTATTTTTAGTCCTTGATGATTTTGTCTATTTTAGAGTTAATTCTAGTAACATGTGGAATATTTAATTTCAATCGATGCAATATAAATATCATAAGTATTAAAATCAAGTATTCAACATATTATATGGGCCAATTAAAATGAAAATCAAGAACGCAATGTATATTGACAAAACATCCATTGCAAACACTAATTTCACAATCTTTGTTAGCGACTTTTTTGAGTCTCATCTTATTATAAGGGTGCGTACAATTGGATTGGTTATGGGGATATGGTATCCGTTTTAACCTTATTCTATATTAAGACTTTCCAATGTCATAAATGTCTAAAAATATTCAATTATTTTATTTATTACTGTTATGATTTTAAATTAATTTAATTTTCTGATAAATTTTACTATAAAAAGTTATATAAAAATAAATTCTTTTTATTGTTAAAAAGGTGGATAAAACAAATATAAGATTTTATATCCAAATATCAAGTAAAGAGAGAATCAACACAAATTTTCATACCTGATATCTAACTCATACATATAAAATTAAAATATTTCAATTAGGCCATGCATGCCAATGAGTTCAGAAAGCTAAGTTAGTAATAATTAGAAATTACACTTAATAGGATGAGTCAGCAAGATGCAATCATTAAAAGGCTTGAAAAAAATTAAGTCCAATTTATTTATAACATCCTCCAAACTGCGTAAACAGTTGTGAAACTTGCACTCCATGCACACCTGTCCTCATTTCAGGGCCACCACCTAAATCAAAGGTGTGGAAGTACAAATGTAAGGATAAGTTATACGTTCCAATCGGTTAATATTTATTTATCTTTATGTTAAATTTCAAATTACGATCAATAAATGAGACTCCATGCTATGGTAATTATAGTCTTCTGTTCGGTTATATTTGTGGGTACCCCAAGCTTATAAATGTTTGGTTTTGGGGTTTGAGTTTATTTTACTCATTGTACTTTTTCCTTGTTTGGTTCCAAAGAGGTAAATAAATTTATGGAAAAAATAGTGTATTGAGTTGATTGTTTAATATTATATACTATACATTTTTTGTTTTTCTATAATAATGTACATGATTAATATATATTTATTGATTAATATTTTTTTTAATCATAAAGAGATACAAAAATTATAAGAAGGATAAAACTTATACTAACCCACAAAAAGAAGGCACATTTAAGGAATTTTATAATATTGGTGAAATTTAGAGACTAAACTTTTCCACATTTATAGAAGAAAAAATTATTTAAGTTGTTATGGATTTTCTATATTAAAAAAACAATATTAGATATTAGAAAAAGCTTATTATAACACAATTAAAAAAAAGGCAATATAAAATTTAAGTTCATCAAAGTAAAAATATTATAATTGAAAAACATCTTTAATTAAAATTTGATTTCACAAATTTTTGTTTTTCCAAATAACTTTTTATATAAAGATTAACTTTTAATATTTGGAAGAATGTATATTACAAAAAATAAAAATAAAAGCTGTATTAAATGTTGGTATCATAATAGCACAAAAATTAGTACTTAAAAATCCATGATTTGGTAAGCGAATATGTTTTTTTATTAAGCTTAAATATGTATTTTTATCAAGCAAATAAGTTTGTCCTTGTTATTTATTTTTAGTCCTTGATGATTTTGTCTATTTTAGAGTTAATTCTAGTAACATGTGGAATATTTAATTTCAATCGATGCAATATAAATATCATAAGTATTAAAATCAAGTATTCAACATTTTATATGGGCCAATTAAAATGAAAATCAAGAACGCAATGTATATTGACAAAACATCCATTGCAAACACTAATTTCACAATCTTTGTTAGCGACTTTTTTGAGTCTCATCTTATTATAAGGGTGCGTACAATTGGATTGGTTATGGGGATATGGTATCCGTTTTAACCTTATTCTATATTAAGACTTTCCAATGTCATAAATGTCTAAAAATATTCAATTATTTTATTTATTACTGTTATGATTTTAAATTAATTTAATTTTCTGATAAATTTTACTATAAAAAGTTATATAAAAATAAATTCTTTTTATTGTTAAAAAGGTGGATAAAACAAATATAAGATTTTATATCCAAATATCAAGTAAAGAGAGAATCAACACAAATTTTCATACCTGATATCTAACTCATACATATAAAATTAAAATATTTCAATTAGGCCATGCATGCCAATGAGTTCAGAAAGCTAAGTTAGTAATAATTAGAAATTACACTTAATAGGATGAGTCAGCAAGATGCAATCATTAAAAGGCTTGAAAAAAATTAAGTCCAATTTATTTATAACATCCTCCAAACTGCGTAAACAGTTGTGAAACTTGCACTCCATGCACACCTGTCCTCATTTCAGGGCCACCACCTAAATCAAAGGTGTGGAAGTACAAATGTAAGGATAAGTTATACGTTCCAATCGGTTAATATTTATTTATCTTTATGTTAAATTTCAAATTACGATCAATAAATGAGACTCCATGCTATGGTAATTATAGTCTTCTGTTCGGTTATATTTGTGGGTACCCCAAGCTTATAAATGTTTGGTTTTGGGGTTTGAGTTTATTTTACTCATTGTACTTTTTCCTTGTTTGGTTCCAAAGAGGTAAATAAATTTATGGAAAAAATAGTGTATTGAGTTGATTGTTTAATATTATATACTATACATTTTTTGTTTTTCTATAATAATGTACATAATTAATATATATTTATTGATTAATAATTTTTTTAATCATAAAGAGATACAAAAATTATAAGAAGGATAAAACTTATACTAACCCACAAAAAGAAGGCACATTTAAGGAATTTTATAATATTGGTGAAATTTAGAGACTAAACTTTTCCACATTTATAGAAGAAAAAATTATTTAAGTTGTTATGGATTTTCTATATTAAAAAAACAATATTAGATATTAGAAAAAGCTTATTATACAACAATTAAAAAAAAGGCAATATAAAATTTAAGTTCATCAAAGTAAAAATATTATAATTGAAAAACATCTTTAATTAAAATTTGATTTCACAAATTTTTGTTTTTCCAAATAACTTTTTATATAAAGATTAACTTTTAATATTTGGAAGAATGTATATTACAAAAAATAAAAATAAAAGCTGTATTAAATGTTGGTATCATAATAGCACAAAAATTAGTACTTAAAAATCCATGATTTGGTAAGCGAATATGTTTTTTTATTAAGCTTAAATATGTATTTTTATCAAGCAAATAAGTTTGTCCTTGTTATTTATTTTTAGTCCTTGATGATTTTGTCTATTTTAGAGTTAATTCTAGTAACATGTGGAATATTTAATTTCAATCGATGCAATATAAATATCATAAGTATTAAAATCAAGTATTCAACATTTTATATGGGCCAATTAAAATGAAAATCAAGAACGCAATGTATATTGACAAAACATCCATTGCAAACACTAATTTCACAATCTTTGTTAGCGACTTCTTTGAGTCTCATCTTATTATAAGGGTGCGTACAATTGGATTGGTTATGGGGATATGGTATCCCTTTTAACCTTATTCTATATTAAGACTTTCCAATGTCATAAATGTCTAAAAATATTCAATTATTTTATTTATTACTGTTATGATTTTAAATTAATTTAATTTTCTGATAAATTTTACTATAAAAGTTATATAAAAATAAATTCTTTTTATTGTTAATGTAATACCCTACCAATATGTGTCTAGAATCATATCAGCAGAATACTAATAATTGGTACTGAGTACATACAAAAGTCAGGAATAATAACATAAGTGTATGAATTTCAAAATCATCTCGAAGATGGATACAATTGATATGTCTACACAATGATAATAATACACAGCGGAAGAAATGATCAGGCACAGTCTTCACGGCATCCGGTCAAAAGCTCTTGATCCAAGCATCTAGCAAAACTCGATCTTGCACGGTACCTGAAAAATAATAAGATGAATGGGGTGAGATTACTAAATCTCAGTGAGTTCCCCTATCTTATGGGTTCTCTCGGCTCTACAGGGTACATACATCAACTACAGATCCATGTCAGATCCTAAGGTTTCCTCACTATCCAGTACAGGAAAGCATGTCAACTCGTAGCACCACGATTAAATGTCCACTGACCATCTGATTAGATATTCTGAGAAAATATCACATGTTCGGATATTAGGTACATGTTTCCTCCAGAATAGGTCTTCCGAGTTTACCTGCCAACCTTCTGTCGGGAGCTACCCTCAAGGTCTGGTCTTTCGGGTTTACCTGCCTATCTGCCCTCGAAACAAGACCCCAAATCACCCTTTTCAATCTACATGGTAAGCAACTCATATGACTATAGAGAACCATGGAATCGACATTGAATCGCATCACACGATTCAACTCCTCCAATATCCCAGGGCCCGAATCTTACATAGAAATTCACCCTCAAGGAGATGACAAAAGGAGAAGGTGTGGCCCACATCTCCGGGAGTTCATCCCCGAAGAATAGCTCCTGAACTATGGAGCACGACCCATTCCTGAGATCACACACTCGAGGAATGCCTGCAATATATGTGGCACAGGGGCATCCTTGGAAATAATTCACAAGAAATAACCAACATATATGTAACATACCTACTCGCAGTTACTATCCTTATGTTTGTTCTCTAACCCCTCGTCTCATACTTACTACACCATTAGATTGTAGGGTTTTAGAAAGAAGTCACTTGAAAGGAAAGAGTGAATATTGGGCTTAGAATATGTTAATATCTCTTGGTTTAGGTATTATTCTAAGTTTCAGCTTACCATATTCATATTTGTTAACCGACATACACAAGTTACACCAAATTGTAAGGCCTTATCGCCTTTGGTTTCACATGATTAGATTCGCAAGCTATAAGTTATCAACATCTTTGGTGTAAGTTGCTGGCTTTAATTTCCATTACCGCTCATTCCATGATCCCTAGAACCTAGTTGAAGGAAGATTTATGCACCAAGGCATTTAGAATGATTAACAATACGATTATCCAAGCACTATCGTTTAGTAACCACGATACAAGAATATTCACATGGATTTAATTAGTACTTAAAAGTATGACAATGTTGTGTAAGCTTAAGCATCTTGTAGCCCTTTCCGCTAGCTTTCCAATGCCTCCGACGGCGCCCAATTCTGAGTTACGGAACTCCAGTTATGGTCGAAACAGTAAAGGGATGATTTTCTGTCAGGTACAATCGATTTGCACTGGTGTGCAATCGATTGCTCACTGAACCAGAAGCGCAGAATGCCAAATTTTCACAGTGCAATCGATTGCTTGACCCCTGCAATCGATTGCTTACTGAACCAGAAGCAAAAATCACATTTTTCTTGCATAAAACCAGTTCCAATAGTGTTCTAACTCATCCATAGGTTCCCCAACAATCCAAATACGAATCCCATCATATATTAACATTCCATGGCATACAAAAGCATCAAAAGAACACATATTTCATCAATTAAATCAACATGCAAAGTATAGATCACAATCTAAACCCTTAATCATGCTAGGTTCCCAAATTCTACCCCAAGTTCTAACATGGAACTCACCTTGATCAAGATTTCTGAGATGAAGAGATGATTCTGAATTTGATGAAGATAAGTTCTGACTTGAATGGTGAAAGGGATGATGATGATGTTCTTGATCATAGTTCTTCCTCCAAACTTTGCTAAAGCCTCACACATGCAAAATTCTTAATGAAAGATTCTTGAGCTCCTTCCTTCTTTCTTTCCTTTCACATTTCTCTCTATTTCTCCTCCAAATTCTGGTTTTGTTATCAAAAGGAAAAGAATGTGTAACCAAACAAATCCTTATTTCTCATTTAATGTGTGAATTGACCATTATATCCTCCAACTATGCAATAATCACCAATTTGCCATTTGGTTTAATTCTAACCAATATATTTGGATTCCAACAATCCACTTAATCTCCCTCTCTTAAGAATTCTTAAGATAGAATTAGGTCTCACTTCACTTGTTTTCATGTTTAGAGAATTAGGGATGTTATATTCTCCCCCTCTTAAATAGAATTCGCCCTCGAATTCCATCCAATCACCAGGAAACAAGCTCTTCACATCTTCTTCTAACATGAGTGAGAATGGCTCATTTGTTCCTCATCTGGATAACCATACTACTCCGTAGAAAGATATCCTATCCAAGAAAACACAACCCTTCGATACACTTGTGTCCTAGCCTCTCTCAACTGGTCCCCTTAGTCGTTACATAAATATGCCTCTTCTACTACGCCCTTTTATACGCTTAGGGACATATCATTCCAAGGTTAGAAACCCTTACTTCTTCGCATTGAGTCTTAATAGCTCTATACATCAATACCACTCACTCGGATGGGTCACTCATCAACTCCAATCTGAGTCTACCCCGTAACTTCTTACTCATGTACGCCGTTGGTTTCGCCACGTCTTTTCCCTTGGTTCCTTGACTTACCTCCAATATCAGGAATCCTACTACAACTTTCATATCTTGCAATAATATTCCAGATTCAATACTACCCGAATCCATATGGAGTCACACAGGTGTTTGCTAAGTCCTTGGGTCTTGACTTCCAATTCCCAAATGCTTAGGAAGATTTGATTCCAAGTTCGCCTTCACTGTACAATAACCATTTTCCCACTTAGATCCTCCCTATGATCTTGGTCGGAACAACTGACGCCAAAAATCCAAAAGAGTGTACAATTCTTGCAACTATCCATCTTGATAGATAACTACTTCACACAAGATCTTGCCAATGAAGAGTGAGCTCTAATGGTTAACTTGCAACGTCGCTCAAATTCTTCACATACGCTCACAAGTTCACCTGACATAGTCAAATAAAACTTCGTCAAGTAAAATCCTCTACTTACTTCCAGCATCTCCAATGGTCACAATACTCCTTCCAATATTCACAAGCTAGCCCGTGAAACTTTCGATTATACCTCGACCACAGTGTCCTTTTATACTGGTCCATTGGTGGGTTTCTCCAGATTATGGTGGATCCTAGAGTCTACGATGAACGAAACATTACTTCGTCGAGTTCATCTTCGGAAGGTATTCCCATACATACCTACTACAAGCATATCCCAGTCTTGTCCGATACACTACTCTGATCTCAATCGATCACACACTTCATGGAACCCTCTAACCCATATTGTGTCCATAATCCACTTGGCTTCATTACTCTATTACTCTCAATCCCTTGGTAGCAACAATTCCTTCTTGGCATTCTTCCAGTTATGATATGTGCTAGAGTTTTAACCACACTTACCAACACTACTAGTCGAGATCGAGTAGTTCTTAACATCAAGTCACTAAATACTCCGTCATCCTTGGAAAATTCTCCTTATAATACTACCCTTGTCATACATTTCATTTTCCGAACGTATGAAACTGAATACTCGCCAAATATGAATTCATGTTACTTTACTAATTCCAGAATCATATGGCTGCTACAATAACTTTGTCAACCTGTCCATAGTTTCTTCTCAACCATACGACTTCATACCGTTGGCATGACAACACTCCCCATAATTCACACGGCTTAACCAAAATAACAATACTTTCATAGTCGCACTTCAACCACACTATTATGTAATGCCTTTTCATTTCTGAAACAGACACTAAACTGACTTCTTCGGCCGCATTCCCTAATGCATCATTTCTAGCAGTTAAGTGTATATCACAGTGCAAGGAGTCAGACTTTGTGCCTTGGATATTCCCCTTTGAAATTTCCTCGACACTCCAAAACGAAAATGCCTCTGCTTACCGAGGCTGACCTTATTTAACTTCTGAGGATCTATAGATACTCGCCTTAAAGCATCTCACGTCGAGCTAACCCAAGACATACTTCATCTATTCTTACACTGACCACCAATGTTAAAGAATAGCCACACAATACGCTGGTCGAAATATGATGATCACACACACATTCCCATCTCGGAAACTACACAAAAGGTTCACTAACTCCAACGGAACAAGAGGATCCCATCCTAGAAAGAGAGATCAAAACCTCATTTAGGACAAGGATCTTTCCACAATCCTATCTGCCCTTCTCAATATCCCACTACTTAATAGCACTGTCATCATGACACTAACTTATCTGCATCTGTCAACAAGGTCGTCACTCAACACTAATATAGATTTCCGCTACACACGTCTGTGTAATATCATTCCTTATCCATAGCATGATTACACCCGTTCGACATTGCAGTAATGCATTCCATCTACCGAACGTACCATCCTTAAACATACCTTCCCGTCTGAGCGATAAATTTTGTTTCACCCACTGCTTCCTTTAAGAACTCAATAAGCATATCCCTATACCATTTAATTTCCACTATCTGACTCTTCTCGAGTCACACCAGCAATTATCCAACACGTTATAGTCCTCTTTCGCTGCACTACTCTGGTTACTCGTTACAACTATCATTACCAATTAGATTTTTGAGTTTTACCCAATTCTAACTCTCTTTACTCATTCGTTTAAAATCCTTATTTACCATACATGGTACTAATTTACCACTTAGCAATATTTGCATACACTCAAAAATAAATTCCTGAGTTACTATATCTATTAAAACATTCCAACCATCGAAACGAGTACACACAAGTATTTATAATTACACTCATATGCCTCAATATACCATTGCTTACAAAATAGCTCAAACTGAGTCTCACTTTACTCTAAGAATTAATCAACTTCATCCTTCCTAAAGTATAATTCTTCATTATATCTGGAAATCTACAATAACGCTTTACAACAGCACAAAATTATTATAGCATCATATAGTATCAACTCATCGTCTTCACTTCGCCGAATACATACTCGTTAACTACGTACAGCCATAATAACATATTCATCATCTCGGAAATTATTCAGAAGGGTTCTAATTCTCCGGTACAACATCCTTACATTCACTAGATTCTAAATCCAACATATAGATCAATTCATATTCTCTACGTAGGCTTCCGACATATTATATCCTCACTGTCCACGATTAGTACTTATAACACTACTCCACATCACACTTTTGCTGTGCGACTCTGATTACCTGTCTTAAGTCATCGTCCAATATGTTACACTCTTTCACATTCATTTCTTCTTAAGTTCACACAACATGGTGAGTGATTATTCTCACGGCTTAGTATTCATCACAACTTATACCATTAAGGTAACAAAATAAGCTTATCTTATCGATATGATTCCGTCTACTATCAACAAGAGATTAAGGGTGATCAAGTCCTCAATTTGTCAATAGATAGCCGACAACCATATTTAAGCATAAACTGTCATTACTACATAATAGTGTCCTTTCCGAGTTTGCACTCAAACTCATTAACATCGTCATAGTCCAACAATTCACTACGGTGTCCTTCTTCTAGCATATTCCTTCGAAGCTCAAAAACATCAGGAACACAAACCAGATCACCAAACCTCATTATACCATTCTCGTCGGTTCTGAATTCACCGCCTTTACCTTGGTAATTCAAAGTCAATTTATCGATCAACTCAACATCAGCTCTCTGACCTTCTCTGATTCTCGTCAAGAATACCACTAGTTCACTTTAGCATACCCAATCTAGCACTATTAGGAGCGCCTTCATATACCAACTCAAATTCTAATTTATTTAATTAAATCCAACTCTTTCACCATTTGCACCGACATATTTAAAGACTTCCTACTCAACGCAGTACACAACATTCATAACTCGTGGTTTTACTCCAAATTCCATGACATCTTCACACCCAAACATCATTCCACTCGAAATCTCAACAAAGTCTTCCTCACATCAATAGGTGTTAGAAATTCTCTACAATTATTCTTTTATACCTATCGTTACTTTGGCATCACAAACACGACTCCAAGAGTTATAAAGTTTATTCCACCTTTACTACTAATTCACTTCTCACTAAAATCCATCGGTACTCAAATCATCTTTATGACCGAACATCTCTTCAACTTATTCATCAACAACATGTTCTACTTAACTTCGTTTCAAACAATCGCGGTAGTAACCATTCCTATTCAACAAGTTTCACACTTCCTAAACCGACTTCAGAATATCTCCTCATAGGATCACTCTAATGTATTTATAACTCTCCCATAGGGTAGAACATAATCTCTCTTCTTCGTAGGTTCAAACGGCACATTAATCTGACACTCAAAACTCAAGATATGAATTTTCCAACGTCATCCAAAATGCAACATCGACGTTATGCAGTGACACTCTATCCGACATCTCCAAAACTCCTCGAATTGGTACATTTAATTCCTAAAATTGCTTCTCATCAAAACTTTTAATTATTCCTTCGATCCGCTCAACTCTGACACTGACGTCTCACGCGGTATCAACGAACAAGTCTAGTTCTAAGCACAAGTGTAACTGTAACTCCACCTCTTTTCAATATCATCCTGTCACAATTAAATATGTTACAGCTGCTGCAACCATTTTTATAATAAAGTTCATATCGCTAGCTTTCCGTCGCTTCAAACGGAACTCAAATCGGATGTCCAGAACTCCAATTATGAATTTTCGAAGTTTCATAACAATTAAGAAATTTTTCTGCGTTTTGCTTACGGAATCTTCGCTCCAAAACTCATCGTCTTCAAATCAATCACATTTTATACAGCCTCTTATCATATCTCTTCGCTCCAAAATATTATTATAACTTGAGCAACACATCCCATCGCCGAAGTTCGATTTCTGAAACATCACGACCGCAATCTTCTTTGCAAACTTGCAACTGAACCTTTTCCGAGACGTAAGGCTACTCAACTGACAACCTTGCAGTCCACCAGCAGAGCTGATACATTGCAACTTTCTAATTTCCCTCTCCTACAAATAATCATTAATTACATCTAATCATCCTCCTTCAAGATGCTCCAACTTAATTACCAGCCAAGTCTTAATTCCAAGTCACCTTCAATTCGGGAAACAAAAAATCCAACAGCGCTTGCACTGTTGTCAACAACAGCCTACTGAACCAATCACCTTACAACTGAAACATAACCGAGAAGTGAAGCTTCTCCCCCACATGTTTCAATCCAACACCTGCAACAAAACAAATAAGTACCGACAGTGATTCACTCACATGTCGCATACCAAGGGATAAAACGCCGACAGTATACAACTGTCGCGCAACTCAACTGACTCGACAATTGGCCGGACGGACCGACCTGTTCTGATACCACTATTGTAACACCCTTCTAAACCCCGCGGCAATTTAAATAAATTTATTCAGAGTACATGAAAATAAGGGTGCCACAATTCAAAATTAAATTAACATCATTCAGTCATGTTATGCATTCACTGAGGCAAACCGTCATCAAATAAAACATTTCATGTTAACACAGCGGAAATCAAGATCATACAGATTAAGTTTAACATCTTTAAAACTTATCCTCCAAAACATCAAAATATAACCAGAGTTATAAAACATAAAATCTAAACATCACGTCCCCAGTGTTACAAATATCAGAGCATGACACCTGACGCTAACTAAATAACTGACTCATGAGCTAATCCTCACCGAGTCGAACAACCGCTATCCTCAATCTGAAAATGATCAACAGTAAGGGTGAGCCTCATTCACAATTAAACAATGTTATCAGTTCATAAACGATAGAACATGAACAGTATAATATTCACCCAACATCAACATATATTCAGGCAAGTTTCATCACCATAAATAACCAACACATCATCAATATTTATAACACTGGAAAACATCCAATCATGTTATAAAATCATGCATATGAATGCAACTGACATTATGCATGTGGTACCAACATCATCAAATGGGAATAACCCATGACCGATCCAACATCATCAAGATACGGCCCTGCCAGCACAGATTCCACACAATGGGAATCATGCCCTTTACTAATCCAACACATCATCATGGATACAACATCATCAATGAATATGAATGAATGCAAACATACATGAACATACTTATACCATCGTCAAGTTTAATGAGTAACATCATCAAATACTCATTTCATCTTAATCATCATCATCATCATCATCAAGTATGTTTATATATATGCATCATTCAATCACAATAACATCACTAGACATCAAAACAATCACCACATGATCACATTATCAACATTATAATCATTTTATCACAACATCGCCACTTCAATCATATGAACAACATTATCATATATCGACTCATCACACAATGCATACAACAATAATACATTCCACAATTATGTACCAAGTACATCAAATCCACACAACGACAACATTGGATTTACATCATCATAATACTACGTCTAACACATCCATCATAATTCAACATATTGAATTATCCACCATTGGTAGAACATACATTCATCATGTAACAATCACAACAATACATAGAAATTATCATTCATCAATTCCATGTATCACAATTAGCACATAATACACAATCTCCATACATGTTATTCTTAAATAACATTAATCCATGACATACACAGATACAATTACATATCATTTTCAAAATCACATAATAATTAAATTATCTAGTGCTAATTAATTTATTTTAATCATAAAGAACATTCCGTTAGCTTTCTAACGCTTCGAACGGCACCCAAAACGGACTTACCGATCAAAAGTTATGAGTTTTATAAAAACAAGTATTTTTCAAAAACGTACAGCGGTAACCGATTACCCAAACACCAGTAATCGGTTACTGAAGTTCAAAACCCCAGATTTGCTATTTTTACTATGGGTAATCGGTTACACCCCTTTCGGTAACCGATTACCTCGTACCTGCAACCCAAAAATTAGTTTTTAGCATCTTAAATCCCCCCAAACATCCCCCAATCGAACCAATACGATTGTACACGAAAAACAGAGGAATTTCACATGCAATATGAGTTATCTCATCAATCAAACAACGCTTTTAACATCAACAATCATTACCAATAAGTACTCACACAAAGTTCACAAAAATTGAACCTAAATACCCAAACCCCAACCTAGAACATATTCTCTCTCGAATTAATAGTATATGATTTCAATCCTAACGCCTACGACCCGATAATAGAGGTTAACCGGAAGAGTCCCCCCTTACCTTAGCCAAGTTCTTGAATCTTCCCCTTTCTCCATTCTCCTCTTCCTCTGCTCGTTCA
This sequence comes from Vicia villosa, assembly GCF_029867415.1. NCBI lineage: Eukaryota > Viridiplantae > Streptophyta > Magnoliopsida > Fabales > Fabaceae > Vicia > Vicia villosa. The sequence goes on from NC_081184.1 coordinate 43,849,172, forward strand.
CGTGTTTCAGTCTTCTCCTCTTTTGCTTTCTAACTCATCTTCTCCCAATTTCCTTTATTTTATGAAAAATAGCATAACTTAGTAAAAGGCCCACTAATTAACACTTCCCATTTACTAATTGTCACACTGGCCCAATTCTCTTATTTTCCATAATTTTCAAAGAAATGCCAATTAATTCCAATAAATAATTTAAATTCTAATTAAATTAATTTAAGGAATAATACGGATGTTACATACGACATAGGAGGTCTAGACTCTTGGTGCACTACTGCATTGGTCTCCCCTTCCTTCATTTTAGCGAAGGTTGAGGTGGGCCTCTTTGAGTGATAAGAGTTAGATAATGTTCCTTGTATCTTCCCATCTTTGATTCCGTCCTCAATCCTTTCTCCTATGACCACTAGATCTGAGAATCCTGAGGATACACTTCCGATCATCTTATCGTAGTATAGTCCTTGTAGAGTTCTCATAAACATGTCAACCAGCTCCTTCTTCAATAAAGGAGGTTGGACTCGGGACGCCATTTCTCGCCATCTCTGGGCGTATTCCTTGAACGATTCTTCCTTCTTCTGAGACAGATTTTGTAGTTGCATTCGATTGGGTGCCATGTCCAGGTTGTACTTGTATTGCTTTAGGAACATATTAGCAAGGTTGTTCCAGCTTTGGATATGTGTCTTTTCCAATTGCATTTACCAGTCAACAGATGCCCCACTTAGACTGTCTTGGAAGAAATGCATCATCAACTTTTGGTCATTGGCATAAGCAGCCATCTTCCTGACGTACATGCGTAAATGACTCCTTGGGCATGTAAGTCCTTTGTATTTTTCAAAGTTGGGTATCTTGAACTTATGAGGAATAGTCAAATCCGGCACCAAGCTCATTTCATAGGTATCCACATCAAAGACGTCATATCCTTCTACTACTTTCAGCCTTTCTTCTAGCGCTTTGATCTGTCCACTATTTCTTTCACTTTCTTCAGAATCAGATTGGGTTTGCTTATGTTGGGGTTCTTGATTTGTTTCATCCGCCTCCCCATATTGCAAGTCCACGTAGTTCTCATCCTTAGGCGGATTGTTAGCAGGGATGCGAACAGTGCGAGGTTCCTCCTCTTTCTGAGTGGTGGGGATGAATCCTTCATGGGACGCTTCTCCCTCTTCATGGGTTCTGGTAACTCTCTTAGAGGAGTGGGCATTTGACTTGTGAGGGTCAAAGCCTCGAACAAATCCTAACAGCGGGTTGCCATCGTTCGGTATTTCTTCATACTGATTCCGAGCTTCCTTAGCCTTTTCCTGTTCGTCTCTAATGTCCATCATGAAACTCAACATCTGAGCCATTCCTCCCTTAATCTCATCCACAGTACCTTTCAATTGGGTTACTTCTTCGCGAAGGGCGGCTTGATTCTGCTCTAGTTGTTCCATGGCTTTCTTCTTCTGAGCACGGGTTTGGTACGGTGGTATGGTTGCTTGGTTGCCTTCTCCAATGGTGTGACTGGAGATAAAGATAGTTTTTTTCTTTTAATACCTTGAAAATAAATTATGGTATGCATGATATGAATGTTGTGCTTATGCTATGTTCATGTCTTATCCACATTATTATAGTAAATATATATATATATATATATATATATATATATATATATATATATATATATATATATTTGTAACACCCCATACATAACTGACTAGTATATTATGCATGAAACGTTAAAATTGATATTGAGTACATACAAAAGCTAAGGATACAAGATGATCCATTTTGGAATACAACATGAAATAATAATAATAATTACAAAACATGTGTCTTCAATGGATCTTGCACAGCGGAAAGTCAAAACCAACGAGGTCTCCGAGCCATCACCACTTCCAAGTCTTCAGTCCAAACCTGCTACTGACCAAACACTACTAAACTGCACCTGAAAAAATATAAGTTGATTGGGGTGAGATTACTAAATCTCAGTGAGTCCTCCTATCCTATGGGTCCACTCGGTACTACAGGGTACATGCATCAACAAAACCGAATCCACCATTGATCCGGGGTTCAACCTCACATCCGGTACAAGTACGGAGAAAACAAGTGACTCGTCCACCATTGGACTTATCTCACACAAATACACGTAGTATAGCAAACAAGTATGCAAACCCGCATCCACATACGGGGAATCCAGAAGTGTAAACAACCCCGGCTAGGATTATGGAATAAATGCATCCTCGATGAGTAACCTCCTGCCTATTTGTCAAGGGACTTGTACAAGCACACTGCAGGATGGTTAAACGAGTCCACAAGCCTAGATGGCCGTACCATGACCTGGCCTAATTGGCGTCATTATCCCGTTAACCTCCTTCACGCTAGTGAGTTACGCCGAGTACAAACCGCCACCTTGACGCCTGAGCCCATCGGGCGAAAGCCTAGTATTAGTCTACGTGACTATACTAGAGGTGAGTTATCACATTATGCATTAGCCTACATAGCCGCATAACCCCACCATACCGAGCACGCACGTGTGTTAACGCCAAGTGAGTAAAACCCCGTACGGAAACTCACGAGCACACTGCAACGGTAGCTCAGATGCACACCATATCGAACAATACACATGAACGGGTTATTCCATTGGACTACACGGTCCGGGAGGGCTCATAGACTACACGGTCAGAGCAACGTCCCAATCTAGCCTGCCGGCCACTTCGATTCAAGCATACAAAAATATGACATAAAGTCAAGGTCACAAACAATGCAATCAATCCAATCGTTTAACCAAAACGATGGAGTCCATAGATTTTCATGTATAAAACATAATGGCATAACATTCTCAATATGGATGTCACATTCATAATAAGTAATAGATAATATGTGCCACGCATAACATGTGAATTATTAATCGAATGATAGAGGCATAGATTCTAATACTAATTCGTTGATTTACTAAGTGGGGCTCCACTATTATTAAGTCAATAATTCTGGTTTGGGGACCTATTTAATTAGATAGTACATGTCGCTAGCTTTCCAACGATATAAAGTTTGCGCGAAACGGACTTACGACGCAAAAGTTATGAATTTCCGAAGTTTTGGAAAAATCTGCCCAACAGCAATGTAACGGGTTACATGAATCATGTAACCGGTTACATCACTGTAAAACTGCATTTTTCACCCTTTTTCACACATGTAACCGGTTACATCAACCATGTAACCGGTTACATCGCTGACAGACCCAAAAATTCTGCATTTTAAGAGTTCTAAACCAGTCCCAAACCTATCTAATTAATTCCATGTATCACAATTGATCCCAAACGAATTTATAACATGCATATATACAGAATCATCAGCATGCAAAGGATTGAAGCAATACAACATCCCATAACATTATCAATTAACAATATACCATATAAGCATGTTAATCATCATGAATTTTCACTCAAACCCCAAACCCCAACATGCAATTTCCCATGATTCCCCCAAAGTCTCTAACTAAGGACTCACCTTTAGAGATGAAGGAGATGATGATGAAGCTGTAGCAAGATGGAGATGATGATGGAGGTAGAGCTTGGACAGATTTCTGCTGCATGCAAAGATGGGGCTTGGACCTAGTTTGGAGACTTCCTTCTCTTCCTCTCCCTTTCCACGTTTTTCTTCCTCTCCTTCTTTGGCCAAAATTTTGATTTTTAGAAAGAAAGGAATGAGCAACCAAACATGTCCCATGTTCTATTTAAGGGTGAAAGTACCATTATGCCCCTCTTATTGCCACTAATAGGTTTAGTTAGCACCAAAGACCAATTAGTAGAAATATATATCATATTTATCCATCTTATTTTATACCAATTACATTAGTAAGTATAAAGATCGAATAAAAATAATATCAGGTATTACATTCTCCCCCCCTTAAATAGAATTCGTCCTCGAATTCAGAAACTTACCAAAACAAGTGAGGATAGGATTTTCGCATCTCTGACTCAAGCTCCCACGTAGCTTCCTCGGGACGCGTCTCATCCCACATCACCTTCACGATAGGTATCTCCTTGCTCCGCAGACACTTGCATTCTACTGTTCATGGTCAGAAACCCTAATCCTCACACAATACGTCTATTCAGATGCTTCGTCTTAACATTCCTGACCGAAAACCTTAGTACTCACCCAACGCATCCCCTCTGGAACTTCATATCAATAACCCTGAGAAAGATCTTCTAATACCCTTAATTTCCGCTGACCTACACTGGACTTCCATGCCTTCGAAAGTCGTAATACTCTATTCCTATCGGGCGTCCTTAGTTTCAATCTTCGCTGAACTTATCCCTGCTCAACACACATTACTAATTCTTCCCCAGCTCTTCGAATCGCTTCCTGTTCATGAATCCTCGCTACCGCGTTGCTCTCCACAATGAAACGTCGGATTACCTCCTAAATTAGTCCATTCAATGACGTTAAGATGACTGCCAATTCCCTTGGTCTTAACTTCCAACTCCCTGATGCTTACGACGACTCGTTCCAAGTTCCCCTTTGCGTATGCAACTAAGGCTTCTTACTTCGATTCTCGTTTCGGTATCATCCGTAACAACCGTCATTACCATCCACAAGGTGAAACACTCTGCAACTACAACCTTGTTATTCCACCACCTCACACAAGATTCCACTGATGAAAGGTGAAATTCAACAGTTAACCTGCAAACACTGCCCACGTCTTCCTGCACACTCGCCCTGCATAAGGCATAGCCACAAGGAACTTACGCCAATTGCAATTCTTCACTTGCTTTCAGCATTTCAACGGTCACGATGCTCTATTCAACCCTTTATGCTTACAAGCTCAACTGATGATCTACGAACATCGGATCACATGTCATCCACAAGGTCTCTTCCCAATCCGGCCCATTAACGACACCTCTCGAGATTATGGCGGATCTCCGAGAGAGACTGACATAAACGAAACGCTGCTTCGACGAGTTCCTCTTAGGGAGATACTTCCATCCCAACATAAAATCCTACGAATAGTCCGTCCGTTCCTACCTCGGACTTACCTGATTCTTCCTTGATCCGTTGCGCTACTCTGATTCCAACAAGTCACATTATATCCATGATTCGCTTAGCTTCCATTAATACACAATAATTCCTTATCTGCAGTTGTCCAATTACAACACGTGCCAAAACTCCATGTACATCCATCGTCGGCTACTACTCTCTGAAGTTGCGTACTCTCCAGAATCAAGCTTCTACTTACTCTGCCATTCCATATAGTTCATCTACCACAACTTAGGTACACGTTTCATCCTCAGGACATTGAAACCCAAAAAAATTCACTGGCTTAGAGGTTCGTCCTTGACACTGATTTCTACAGCGTACATCTGCTGTGTTTGTCATTCCAACAAATCTTGTTGCTCAACCGGTATTTCGAACCCTTCACGATGTACTGCAGCTCATGATAACTCTAGCAGTTTTACACAACTTCTACCCAACCATACACCTTCATTCTCTTAGCGTAGTATCACCTCTAATAACTCGTGCGACTTACAGATATAACAATCGTCCCATAGCCACACTCCATTCACACAGTAATCTAATGTATGTGCCACCTCTGAATCATACACTAAACTGACTTCCTCGGCGGCTGCAACCTTCATTGCAGTGCTTCCAACGGTCTGAGTGTAGTCACAATGCAAAAATTGCACTTTGTATTCCGAACGTCTCTTTCATAGACTCCTTAACAGTCCTAAGACAAAATGTCTATGCTTTACCAAGATTAATACTTCTCCACTCAGAGTATCTAGCAATACCTTACCAGACACATCACACATCGAGCCGATCCAGATACGATTCGCATATTCCATCACCGGTCGCCAATGGTACATGATATCCACTCATTATGCTGACCAGGATATCATGACCGCACATGAGTCTCACTCTAGACACTCATGCAAGATTTCCAACTTAACACTTCACAAAACGAGAACGTCCCCAAGGTACAATCTGATACTAACTCACGCGATCACGATCACTCAGGGTCTCCATAAGTATAGTATTGGATCTTGATCCATTTCACCATCGGCTGTCTAGTTATTCCTCTACTATCGAGCACGACATATGGATCTTTATCCCACATACCTTATGAGAGTTTGGATCTGTGTCTCACGAGTGCCAAATCAGAATTCCACCTTGAGCTTCAGATCACCTTTGTCCCACACATGCGGAAAAAGGATTACTCACGCATCTTGTGCACGATAGCGATATTGTGGCATTATACCCGTCTGGTAGTACCAACATGGTGGTCCAACTCCGAGGCCATGTATCTAGGTAACCTACCTCAGTGGCGTATAATGATCTCCACGCGTATCCTAAAGTCTCAACCGACAAGCGTCTGAACAGGCTTTCAATAGGCTCACCGTTCCTCATGTCCGTCGAATCACACTCCTCAGGATGCTAAAACCTGAGAGTGCTACACACCAAGGTTTACTTACTCGGAAAGCCAAAACGCCAAGTACGAAGATTTGAAGTTCAACTTCGGATTGCCATGCAGTGCATGAGATTCCAAGGATAATTCAGTCCAGATAGGAATACTATGGTTCCTAACAACCAACTCAACTGCGATCATCCTACTGACGTTCCAGATAGATCTTAGTTCTTACTCGCCTGAACACCCAACGCCAAGCGTAGTTCTATGGCTTCACTCGGGGTCAGACGAACAACAACTAACAAGAACTTAGGTCATTGCATTTCACGCTTCTACATCATTTCATATTCCATCTAGCGTAGTTCTAGAACTTAAATATAAAATGATGAGAACAGAAATATACATCCTCTTCTATCGACCGAGTATTCAAGCCTCACCCAATCGTAAGCTACCACGCTCTTACATTCCACCAACCCTTACTAGGAAACTACTCTCGCTTAGGGTGCTTTATGTTGGATTAGGATCTAATACTTCGTCCATCCAACTATTTTCCGTACCAGCGCAATCAGAAAGGTCTAACTCTTCTGTCCGTATTTCCAAAGGTCATTCTGTCCTATCAGCTCACCCGTCATACTTAACACCGGCAGCATCGTCAGTACTGAATCCTACTAATTCCCAGCTCAACACCTTCGAAGAATCTCACTTACAAGGCTCCTACTCAATCCTATTTGGATGTTCCTTGCTATTACCAAGACCTGGAGAAATTTCACTTCGTCCAATCAGAATCCTGGGGGTTCTAGTTGCCTCAATCCACACCTTGACAGTTTGGGTATCACTACTTCGTGTCGAACGCTCTCCTTAATCTTGACGACTCCAATATCATCCACCTAAAACGTCCAACAATTCATTACTCATCTCACTCCAACAACTTAGGTTTACAACCTTGCAGGTTTTACGAGTCCTCATGGCGGCTCTGCCGTAATTCTACTGTCTCACATCCAGTCGATGAGTTGATCAAGTTCAACAACTGAATGAAATTTCAGTAAAATCAGGCTAGCAACGCACACACGTGAGGAGGAAAGGGATTGCTAGTGATGTCTCATGGCTCGGCCGAGAATCGACCTGCTCTGATACCAACTGTAACACCCCATACATAACTGACTAGTATATTATGCATGAAACGTTAAAATTGATATTGAGTACATACAAAAGCTAAGGATACAAGATGATCCATTTTGGAATACAACATGAAATAATAATAATAATTACAAAACATGTGTCTTCATTGGATCTTGCACAGCGGAAAGTCAAAACCAACGAGGTCTCCGAGCCATCACCACTTCCAAGTCTTCAGTCCAAACCTGCTACTGACCAAACACTACTAAACTGCACCTGAAAAAAATATAAGTTGATTGGGGTGAGATTACTAAATCTCAGTGAGTCCTCCTATCCTATGGGTCCACTCGATACTACAGGGTACATGCATCAACAAAACCGAATCCACCATTGATCCGGGGTTCAACCTCACATCCGGTACAAGTACGGAGAAAACAAGTGACTCGTCCACCATTGGACTTATCTCACACAAATACACGTAGTATAGCAAACAAGTATGCAAACCCGCATCCACATACGGGGAATCCAGAAGTGTAAACAACCCCAGCTAGGATTATGGAATAAATGCATCCTCGATGAGTAACCTCCTGCCTATTTGTCAAGGGACTTGTACAAGCACACTGCAGGATGGTTAAACGAGTCCACAAGCCTAGATGGTCGTACCATGACCTGGCCTAATTGGCGTCATTATCCCGTTAACCTCCTTCACGCTAGTGAGTTACGCCGAGTACAAACCGCCACCTTGACGCCTGAGCCCATCGGGCGAAAGCCTAGTATTAGTCTACGTGACTATACTAGAGGTGAGTTATCACATTATGCATTAGCCTACATAGCCGCATAACCCCACCATACCGAGCACGCACGTGTGTTAACGCCAAGTGAGTAAAACCCCGTACGGAAACTCACGAGCACACTGCAACGGTAGCTCAGATGCACACCATATCGAACAATACACATGAACGGGTTATTCCATTGGACTACACGGTCCGGGAGGGCTCATAGACTACACGGTCAGAGCAACGTCCCAATCTAGCCTGCTGGCCACTTCGATTCAAGCATACAAAAATATGACATAAAGTCAAGGTCACAAACAATGCAATCAATCCAATCGTTTAACCAAAACGATGGAGTCCATAGATTTTCATGTATAAAACATAATGGCATAACATTCTCAATATGGATGTCACATTCATAATAAGTAATAGATAATATGTGCCACGCATAACATGTGAATTATTAATCGAATGATAGAGGCATAGATTCTAATACTAATTCGTTGATTTACTAAGTGGGGCTCCACTATTATTAAATCAATAATTCTGGTTTGGGGACCTATTTAATTAGATAGTACATGTCGCTAGCTTTCCAACGATATAAAGTTTGCGCGAAACGGACTTACGACGCAAAAGTTATGAATTTCCGAAGTTTTGGAAAAATCTGCCCAACAGCAATGTAACGGGTTACATGAATCATGTAACCGGTTACATCACTGTAAAACTGCGTTTTTCACCCTTTTTCACACATGTAACCGGTTACATCAACCATGTAACCGGTTACATCGCTGACAGACCCAAAAATTCTGCATTTTAAGAGTTCTAAACCAGTCCCAAACCTATCTAATTAATTCCATGTATCACAATTGATCCCAAACGAATTTATAACATGCATATATACAGAATCATCAGCATGCAAAGGATTGAAGCAATACAACATCCCATAACATTATCAATTAACAATATACCATATAAGCATGTTAATCATCATGAATTTTCACTCAAACCCCTATCCCCAACATGCAATTTCCCATGATTCCCCCAAAGTCTCTAACTAAGGACTCACCTTTAGAGATGAAGGAGATGATGATGAAGCTGTAGCAAGATGGAGATGATGATGGAGGTAGAGCTTGGACAGATTTCTGCTGCATGCAAAGATGGGGCTTGGACCTAGTTTGGAGACTTCCTTCTCTTCCTCTCCCTTTCCACGTTTTTCTTCCTCTCCTTCTTTGGCCAAAATTCTGATTTTTAGAAAGAAAGGAATGAGCAACCAAACATGTCCCATGTTCTATTTAAGGGTGAAAGTACCATTATGCCCCTCTTATTGCCACTAATAGGTTTAGTTAGCACCAAAGACCAATTAGTAGAAATATATATCATATTTATCCATCTTATTTTATACCAATTACATTAGTAAGTATAAAGATCGAATAAATATAATATCGGGTATTACAATATTCTTTTTTATATTCATTTTTTTTATGTACTTCACTCTTTTTTTTTTATAATTATTTGGTGAATTTTGTAGGAACAATAAGTAAATGCGAAAATAAACACACTTTATTAATTTGAAAGAAATACCACTTTATTGTTGGTTTACAAATAAGAAGGGAAACTGAAATTAAAATACTTGAAATAAAAGCAGTAAGGAAATAATTAGCACTTAGGACTCCTTCGGTTGCACGTTTCCACCTTGCAATTTCTAGATTTGCTTGTTCCAACTTCTCATTATATGCCTCTAGATTATAATTAGCACTTAGGACTCCTTCGGTTGCACGTTTCCTTTTACTTCTTTGCCTATCATTATCATCCTTCATTGCTTTAAGTTCTTGGTTTTTCTCTTTAAGGTCAAAGCATAGTTGGCTCCTTTCGTCGGTAAGTTGATGTATATCAAGCTCTAATTTTTCTTTTTCCTTTCGGGACGCCTCTAGGGCAGCCTTGATCCCTTATACCTCTTCGATGGATAGAGGAACAGGATTAGGAGAATCAGGCTTGTATGCGGGATCCACAACAAAAGGAAGCAAAATCTTTCCAACTCTTTCTTGAACCCAACTAGCATAAGGTTCTCTAGCAATGATATTCTTTGGCCCAAAACTCTTTGCTTGCACATGCCTCCGCCTCCAAGCTTGAATTATTTTCTTTAAAGTCCTCGGTTCCCCTTTTCCGTTGTCATGCAAAATTAATTCTTCCAATTGTGGTTTGGGAGGCTCACAATCCATAGAATGGCCTAGTTGGCGCAATGCTAGAATAGGATTATAATTAATGCATCCTAATGTTCCCATCAAAGGCACATTGTTGAAATCTCCACATTTATAAATAATCTTATCGAAATTTAATTTCTTTGCATACCAAAGGATATAATCTTCTTTGAGAGCCCTTAAGTTTTGGGACCAATCATTTCTAGTCAACTCTTTAATAAAACAACTAGCTTTGTAGAGATGGGAAGTCAACCAAGAATATAGTAAATGCACAGAACAAAATAGCATCCCTTTCTTCTTCATACACCGAGCATGGATGGCATAATAAATATCAGCAAGGATGGTGGGAGTTGGATCCTTATCAAAAATCCTAAAAGAGGTGAAAGCTTGAATGGCGGCGGGATCAATATAATCAATATTTTTTGGCAATAAGACAACACCAAAAATCAAAAGAGCTAATAAATGTCCGCAAATGTCCCATTGTTTCCTTTGAGCATACATTAAAGCTTGATTTTCTAAGTAAGATCTTTTGATCCCATGCACATCTCCATCAGTTTTATAATTAGATTTCAACTCCGTAGCGGACAATCCCAAAGCTTTTGCCAAATCTGAGAAATCAACTTCTTTACCCACACCATTATAGAATTCCCTTTTTTTCCTTGAAAATCCTAACATAGCATCCATTTCTTCCAAAGTTGGAGCCAACTGAAAATCTTGAAAAGTAAAGCATCTAAGCGGAGGATCATAGAATTGGACCAATACAGTGATAGCTTCCTCTTGGACTTTTACCTTTAACAAATCCAAAATATCTCCATAACGGGCCACAAACCTATCCAAAGCACTTGATGGTAGTTTTTCCTTTATTATTTTCAGTTTCTTGATATCTGGGGTGGAAACAGCAAAGTGGATAATGGGCTTCTTTGTACTCATCCTTCCTACAAATTCACCAACTAAAATACATTTTTATATTTATATATTTTTTTACTTTACTATTTTTCTGTGGATAAGTCAGGATAAAATGCATATGATGAATGATGCATGCACACAAATAAAACACAAAAAATCAAAAACAAAAAACAAATATAATAATAACAAATAGGGTTAAATAAGTTTTTGGTCCCTCTAAATATAGCGGTTTTCAACTTTAGTCCCTCGAAATATTTTCTTCAATGAATGGTCCTCCTAAAAATTTTAATTTTAACTTTTAGTCCCTTCTGCAATTTAGCGACGGTTTTTTGAATTTAGTGATAGTTTTAGTGACGGTTTTAGCGACGGTTTTTAATTTAGCGACGAAATTAGCGACCATTTTAGCTACGATTTTGCCACGAGGGACCAAAAGTTAAAATTAAAATTTTTAGGAGGACCATTCTTTGAAGAAAATATTTAGAAGGACTAAAGTTGAAAATCGCTATATTTAAAAGGACCAAAAACATATTTAACCCTAACAAATAATATTTCATATTTAATCAGATAAACACAAAAGCCCTAGGTTCATAGGTTCGACGTAGCGGCTTTTAGGGAGCCTACCCTTTCCATTGGTATGTCCTAGACACGGGTCTCATGGGGTCGTTCGTAGCCTCCGAGACTTTTTGTCTCTTCGGATTTTAGAACAACTCATTTTATCCAATGAGGTTCGAATTTTTGGGGTAGGTTCTCGGAAAGATCAGCTGACTATCCAGTCCTGCCCTCAACAAAGTCAAGCCTCGTTTTGGACATTTCCGAATATTCAACCCACTCCAAGTGGAGTTATCAATGAGACTCGTAAGCGATTCAAGTCCCCCCTGATCTCAAGGATAACTCCCACACTTAGGTTTTAACACAACATAATATATACCCAGCAGTGCATATAATATAACAATTATGCAATTAAATACAAATATCAAAGCAAATAGAATATTTTGCAGAAACAATTAAACAAATAAAAATGAAAAACAAACAATTAAAAAAAATCAAACACAAACCCTAAAAATGGCAAATTAGCCAAACCCTAACACTTTGCCAAACCTAAACCCTGCAAAAACCTAAAACCTATAGGAGCATAGTATTCACCATTATAGTTTCCCCAGCAGAGTCGCCAGTTGTAGCAACCTGCCCTAAAAATTAATGTTTAGAGTCGCCACCTATTCTACCAAGGTGAATAGGAAACCTCGCGCAATTGAGAGATCAGGGTAAGATACTATATTCAGGTCGAGGGAAGGTGTTAGGCACCCTCAACCCTTTCCTATGGTTTGCATTATAGGGTTAATATAAAGAAAGGTAACAGAAAGTTATAGGGTAAATGGCAGAAATTATTAAAGTTAAAGGTTTATGATTAAGGAAACATAATCGGGACAAAATGAGATTTGTGGGAGAGGGGACTCGCCTTGTTGCCAAGTGCCTACGTACCTCCTTATGGAGGATCAGAGTCTACGTAGTTCGGGGAAGGGTTGTACGCCTTAGGATTTGAATTTGATCTGATATGGTTGAAAGTTGCTTCAAAGGCTTTTGAAATAGCCTATGATAGTTAGGAATTTGAAAAGGGTTTTTTTGGGAAGTGTTTTAGGCTTCGGGCGTACAACCCTGATTTTAATTTGCACTATTAACCGCAATGATTAATTGATTCGAATACCGTAGTTAAAAGATTAGTAGTTGTATCATTACCAATTTTAATTGATTGATTCAATTATCACTAATGATGAATAAATGTATTTTTTAGAATTTTTATGAATTAATTTGCATTGTTACCCCTCGTAATCGATCGATTCGATTAAAAAGAATAATGAATTAAGGTATGGAAAATAAAAGAGTTAATCATCGCAACTAATAAAATAGTTGAAACCATTTAACCAACTAGAAATTTATTACATTTTAATTAAATAACATTTTAATTAAAATTATTATTGACCATAGCGATTAATCGATTTAATCGGCACAAACAACAAATTATGATTTTTAATAATAATATTACATATTAATTTTATTTATAAAAAAAATAATAATAATTATTATATAATTAATTATATTAAAAAGATTTAATTAAAAACAAATATATTAATTAAAATAATTTTTAGTTTATTTAGATTATGATTCTGTGTGGCTAGATTGAGGGTTCATGTTATAGGCATCAATTCGGGGCTATTGGATCTGGCTGAGTGGAGAGTCAAAGGTGAGAGCTTGAGGGTTTATGGTAAGACTTATGGTAGTGGGCGCATGGAATCAGGGAGAAAATATGAGAAAAATAATATGAAGAGGGCCAGGGATCGAACCCTGGACCCTTGGGGTTAACACACAACGCGCACACCAACCCAACTAGGGTGTTGACGTGTTAAACATATGCCTTCGTGATAATATATAAAATAAATCAATTAATATATGGAAAACGCGCGCGAATTTCAAATCACCCAACCGTATGATGACACGCCATCATCTTCCCCACCAGACCTGTATTTTTTCTAGGAATTAGCTACGAAATAGCTACGAATTCTCTTCGTAGCTATCAAACCTGAAAAATAGCGAATAGGGCATGCATACACATAAATCTTTCGCGACCTTACCTTTGCCTTCGTCCCAACCATGCGAACTCAACCCCACATTCAATTTACCCTAATTTGACTCCTAACAGAAAACCCCAATTTAGAACCCTAGAATTCAAAACGACCTTTAATGGCAAAACGAGATTAAGGCACGCAAACTCAAAACAAACAATCCAGAAACGTTCATGGCATCAAGATAAACCTAAATATGCAATTAGATTTCAATGGGAGTGCATGGATTGTTCAGATCAACCATGTTTTCAGAGCGACTTACTTGAGTTAAATGGAGGATATTCTGGGGGTGCTGAAGCAAAGTAATGGTCCAGGTAGCTTTAGAATGATCCCACGAACACGTAGCAATGCTTAAACTCTTCTGAAAACTCTTCAATCTCTCAAACCAATTCTGAGTTTTTTGAAGAATTTTTGGTTCTTGAATGTTCTTGCTCTGCCCAGAAAAACCAACCCTTATTCGTGTGCACACCTTCAACTATTTATAGATTTGCATTAGGTTAAGAAATTGAGGCCCAATGATCATTAGATCCAACCTTGCCAAGTTTCACAAATTTGATTTTATTCTTGATTCAAAAGTTTCTATTCTTGGCTAATATTGTATCAATCTCCTCCAATCCATTTATGCACGAAAATTATATTATATTTGGTCATAGATACTAATTGGAATCAATCCATATGCACCTTTTAACAAAAATATTTGATTTTCCATTTAATTAAATCATTTAAAATGAAATAAAAATCCTAAAAAAAAATCAAATAATATACTTAATTTCGTGGCACATGGTTTTGGGCAGCCTAAATAACTTGTGGACCAAGTTTAGATCATAAAATATAGGCCCATTTATAAGGAATCCAATTTAAACCTCTTGTATTTCACATTTGGTCCTCTAAAATCACCCAACTTTGACCAAGCATATCTCACTCAATTTTTAAGCTATGAAAGAGTTCTAGGACTTTTTGGAAACCTCAAGATGTCCTCTATAAGCCACTTTGGAACATACTTTTCATTTAGAGCTTTTATCTTGATCATATCCCCTTTGACAAAAAACTGCTTTTGACTTGATTTTGAAAAGGACTTGTAATGTTTTGTATCATATCTCCCAAATGAAGCATTTCTAGCCTTGGCTTGTGAGAGACAAAATTGTAGAGAATCCAATTTCCTCCAAAATAGGCTTTGAGTGGGTAATTTTCGATGTTCCATGTGAAAGTTATGGCCAGTCAAAGTTGAGTTGACTTTCTCCTAGAGAAACCCTAATTTGAACCTTTTTGTATTTGTTCATATCTGAGTTTCTACTGATAAATCATGATCAACCTTTGATCAAATGATGGATATAGACCTTTATACTTGATGTTTGACCAAAGATCAAAGGTTTTGACCATGCTTTGATAGTGGTTGACTTTTAGGTTTGGATTAGTTGACTGTGGATCTTGGAATTGTCTCAGCAGGTAACCTTTGGAGTTGGGTCTTGATCTTTGCCATAGAACTATCTTATATCATCATGGACCATAGAGACTTGATTGAGAACCTTGCCTTATTGATTTCCTCAAGAGAACCTCAAACCCTAGCTTCAGGAGGCTCTTGACTAAGGGAGTGTTGTTTAGATAGAACCCTAATCTTTGAATCATTGTAGATGGAATGAAGGAGGCAAATTTTAAGGTATGACACTTGGTTTTCATCCAAACCATTGGCTGACCTGTGCTGGTCCAACCCCAATGAAGAATTTGGGATGCCAAATTCCCCCTCAAACAAGAGAGGTTCTGTCTAACCTCTGTGTCATATCATGTGTTTGATGCATTTCTACTTGTTTACATTTATGGGTTTTTTATCGTGAAAGGGCTTGATTCCCTCTTGTGGTGAGAAATTCTACACCCGGATTTGAGTGCAACATAAGATAGGATTGAGGATTACTTCCCAGTGAAGCCTCTAATCTTGGTCCAAATCTACTATTGGGATATGCCTGGCTGGTTGTGATTAACTGCGCCAATGCTTTCCGAGACTGTTTTGTACCAGGAGGACCTAGAAACACTTTAACCCCATTTAAAGAAAATTACTTTGAAATAAAGAAAATCTCCGGCATCTCCAAACTTGTCCAATTCTGAAGCTGTTCTTCCATAGCAACCTCACGAATGAAATTGGATATACCTTCCTCGAAGTCCTTATTGGATATCATAGCTACTTGTTCGTTATACTTATATCTGCCTGTCGTGAAGGTCTTCCTCAGTGGGGGAATCTGTCGTTCCTCCTTTAAAGCCCTATTGATCATTGACAGTTGATATCCTAATCCCAGACGATCCTTTTTCTTAGGGACCTCAATTACCTTGCCCCAGCCTTCTGAATCCACATCTTACAGGTCTCTTCATGACATAACCGGTTTCCTCACTTTTACCACAGGTAGTGTAACAGCAATTGCAATCTCCAAAGCCTGAAATGCAGTTTCCATCGTACCTTCCCCAGCCACGATATATCTGTATGAGTCCAAATTACTGACAAATATATCCTCCTCTCTGTTTACGGTCAATATAGAGTTTCCATCCACAAACTTTAGCTTCTCGTGAAGAGTTGATGTAACTGCCCCAGCTGCATGAATATAAGGGCGTCCCAACAAACAAATATAAGTCGGCTATATCTCGATTGCTTGAAAATTAATACAGAAAGTATGAGGTCCAATGACAACTGGCAAGTCTACTTCTCAAAAAATAGGACTCTGTGATCCATCAAATGTTTTGAACACTAAATGGTTGGGTCTTACAACGATACCTTCCATGGTGATCTTCATAAGTGTTGATTTTGGCATCACATTCAATGAAGAGCCAGTGTCAATTAGAACCCTCGACAGATGAGCTTCTCCACATTGTACGGAGATATGTAAAGCTTTATTGGGTACCCTTCCTTGTGGTGGTAGCTCGTGATCACTGAAGCCTAAACATGCCCTAGCAGTAAGATTAGCTACCATCCCATTGAATTGATTCACAATAATGTCTTTAGTTACATGGGTTGGATTAAGAATTCTCATCAGGGCGTCTCGATGCTTTTCTGAATTTACGAGCAGTGACATAAGTGATATTTTGGACTGTGTCTGAAGTAGCTGATCCACCACCCTATAGTCACTTTTCTTTATTAGGGCCAGAAACTCTTCCGCCTGTTTGCAAGGGAATTTTTATTCGTCGGAGTTGCTTCGTGATTCGGTTCTGTCACAGTCGTGTCTTTGGAATGTGCCAAGTCCTTACTGCTGTCTTGTTGTACCGGTGTCGTTTTGATTATACGACCACTACGTGTCATACATCCAAGCCCTAAAATATTATTTACATAGGATTTTGAATGGATACGTTGTCCTTGTTTGTCTGCATAAGCTGTAGAGTTATTTTCCCAAGGTACTATTTTCATCTTATCACTAGGATACAGGATCGTGTTTGCATCAATCGAAGGTGTGGGGATGACCATGGATGGATTTTGTCAAGGTATTATCACTGATTGTTTAGGATAAGGAATAATCAACGGTTTCCTTATTCCTTGGATAGGTATCATCAATGGTTCCTTTCTTTCTACCATAGCTATGTACTCCTCTGCGAGGTGTTCTCTCAGTTGGATTAACCCTTGATCCATGATTTTTTGCAAAGTGTCCTTAAAATATTCGTTATGTTCCAAGATGAACCCCAACTCAAGTAGATGCCTCTTAAGTGCATCTATGGGGGTCCTTCTTTGCAGGACTAACTCTTGCTCGGTGACAACTTCTATGGTATTGACTACCCCATCATGAAGAGGCATAGGATTTGTTTTAATATTTGGTTTATCAAAGGCTATGGCCCCTGATTCCAATAGATCTTGTACCTTGTGTCGAAAAGCTTAACATTTATCCAGTGTATGTCATGGAGAATTAGCGTGATATTCACATCTCTCGTTAGCATTATACTAGAGAGGGAGTTTCCCGACAGGTGGAGCCAATGGTTTGATGTCTACTAGCGATTCACTTACCAAATACTTTAATATCTCAGTCTCAGCCATGGTTTGATCTCTCGTTAGCATTATACCGGAGTGGGAGTTTCCTGATAAGAGGATCAAACTTCCTCGAAGGTCCTTGGAATCTTCTTTGCTGTTGTGGTATTGTCATTGTTAATGCTCTGAATTATGTGATTGGCATTTATGTTTGGCTAAAATGTAGTAGCAGCATTATGTAATAGGATGTATAGAACTTGCAAATATAAACATGAACAAAGCAGGTACAACATCAAGATGTTCTATGGAATGTTAAGACATGCTCTGTGACAACATGTCTTATGAGATGTCATATGTAGAAACTCATGACATCGCCCCTGCTGAGCTGGAATATGAAGATTCAGTATGTACTCAACAGATGCAGAATATTCTATCAAATATTATGCAATCCTATGTGGCGCAGGTTTAAAGGTCAAGAGAATCAAGTCAAAATATTAAAGATTATGCAGTTTCTAATTATGGAGATAATTTAGGAAACTTATGATTAAAGACCTAACTTTAGCAGAAGTTTTCTACCAATTTGTAACAGCAAATATGGTTGTGGTTGAAGGCCCAATTTGTAACCTAGTTTAATAATCAAGCCGAGTATTGAAAAGATGTAATCATTAGAGTTTGTTAAGGTATATCACCCGAGTTGTGGGATGGCTTCCATGTCCTTCTCAAAACCTGTAGGTAAGAAAAGTATTGTCGTCACTCGAATCCTATAGGTAAGAGTTGAGTGATTTATGTCTTGATCAAAGCAGTCAAGCAAGATCAAGTTGTTTGTCTTGAAGCGTGTCTTCAGTTTCTTATTTGATGTTATCACAGTTTTTGATTGAAGGGATTTTAGGGGGGCTTCATACCTAGGTGAGTCTTAGGTAGAAGTATATCACGAGTAGTATTAAGTGATTAGATCGCAAACTAGTTGTTTGCTGAGGGTTTGTGTGTGAGTACAAGGTGTGTTTTAAGTGATGTCAAAACTTGCTATTAGAGAATGATGTGTCTCAAGTAAACCATGCAAAATAGGAAGCTTCAATATTCTCAAAGCCAGCAAATTTTAAGGTTCAAATGTTACAGGTCGACCTACGCAGGGTGTGAGTCGATTCACATTGTGAAAGACTCAGACTTTTGGCTTTTTGAGGTCTTCAGGTCGACCCACAAGAAGCTTAGGTCGACGCACGGGATTTTGGGTGAATCACGGGTTTGATCAGGTCAACCCTTGGGTCGACTCATTATGGAAAACTTATTAGGACAGTATGCATCGACGCATGGCCCTGTTTAGGTCGACACATGGACAATTGAGGGAACCACGGGTTTGAACAGGTCGACACTTAGGTCGACTCATGAAAGTAATAGGTTGATGTAACACCCCAAATCTACTCAACGAATATTTAATAAAATCAGAGTGCGGAAATTCAACATACAATTGGGATGTCACATTCAACGTAAAACAACAAACAACTTAATCACATATATCATAGATACATAGCACATAACTCGGATGAACCGATAAAACCTGTTTACTCTTTTAAAAAATAAAACAACTTTTATTAATAATAATAATAATAATATCAATTATTCAACTTCACTTCGCATAATATTTTTATTAAACTAAAACATCTTCACCAACATCATATTACTTCATAAATTCCACTTAAAAGTTAACAACTTATAGTTATAACAACAATTAAAAGACAATTGTTCATCCCCCGAGAGCTACGTATCAGAGCAAGACCCAACTCGAACTAACAGTAACTAAAGACATCATAAAAATACTTCGACTTCCACAGCTATTCTTGAGTACCTGTCCATTTCCCATGGAAGGGAAACATCATTCAGAAGGGTGAGATATCCAACAATATAAACAAGCGTATGATAAATAATATATTAAGATTAGATCATACAATTTCACCACTTCATACTTATTCAAACAACAATTATAATAACAAATAGCAACAACGGTTATGATAATTATTTACCAATAACAAGTATAATAACAATTATCAGCAACAAGTATAACAACAACAACGTAATAACAACAACAACGTAATAACAACAACAACGTAATAACAACAACAACTTCAAATGCGACTCAACTGTGCAAATGCATGTGGTACCATTGGAGCAGAACTCCCAACTTAAACATATGCCAGGTTATCGAGGCATTTCAACTTAAACAGGTGCCATCAAGGCCAACTTAAACAGGTGCCGTCAAGGCCAACTTAAACATTTTTCCAATCCAGGCCAACATAATATGCAAATGTATGCATGCAACAATAACAACAACTACAGCGTCACAACGCAACAATGCAACATCCGCAAACAACTTAATCAACCTTGGTCATAAGACCTGCAACTCAATCAACGCATCATCAATAACTTAAACACCATTGGTCATAAGACCTGCAACTTAATCAACGTATCAACAACAACAACCAGAACAATAGCAACGAAAAACAACAACTTAAACATGTATCAATTTGCATCAACTTAATCATTACAAAACAGCCCCTAAACATCTAGGTACTAATTCTAATTTATTAATTAATCTACTACCAACAATTCTTATCATTCTAATTCCAATTCTACTATTCGTTAATTCGATTGTTAATTCCAATTATGCTACTAATTCAGCCTGCTACATATATCATCGTTATTACTACTGCTATTTCTTCTTCACACCAATTCCATCTTTATACAACTTAATCCATTAACTACATATCTCATCACTAAGAATCATCACTATAATTTCTACTAATAAAATTAATCAATTCCAACGGTATAATATTCTAATTAATTTAAACCAAT
Source organism: Vicia villosa (assembly GCF_029867415.1). NCBI lineage: Eukaryota > Viridiplantae > Streptophyta > Magnoliopsida > Fabales > Fabaceae > Vicia > Vicia villosa. The sequence continues at coordinate 43,869,931 of NC_081184.1, forward strand.
TTCTTCAGTAATAATAATTATAATTCTTCTCAAGTTAATCCTACTAAGGCTTGATCCTAACAACCAACATAAAACATCAACCGCCAGAAATCAAAACATATTTCTAAAACTCGTATTGCACGCGCCGCGAACCTCTCTTTGCGCCGCGAACACCATAGAAACCTTCAGTTCGCGCCGCGTCTAAACCTTGGCGCTTACCTGCTCTGACAGCATCTTCCAACAAAATTAAAACTCAATTTTCTTCCTTCGATTCCAGTACAATTCAATTTTGACCATCACAAGAACATAACAATATTATAGTTATACTCCACCAACATCTAGCAATTTTCTACAACTAATTCCTCAATAATAATAATTATAAACCCTAGGTTAATTTCCCACAACCATTGATTGAACTTTTTTAACCTTATTCATAGACGTCAATCAATTTCAACATTCAACAATACAATCACAACACACAAAACAGAGGCAATCATACAACCATAACCCCCACATATCATTCATCATAATCCCGTTTATAGAGCTAGAACCCCACCCTTACCTTGGATATGTGATTGCTCTACTATCCCGGTTGCCATAGCTTATGCCGCCGCTTCCAACTTTTCTCCGAAAATCTTTTCTAACAACGTGCAGAGACGCACCAAAAACCTGTTCGGAAATCGCTTTGTCTGACAGACTTAAAATCATCAAAACCAAAATCGCTCCGGTCAGAAGTTACCTCTACGAGTCTGGAACTTGTGTCCAAGAACCGCGATGATCCAATGGTTGGATTGGGGGAAATGTTCGTTTTACTAAGGTGTCTCACAGCAGAAACTTGGTGCGAAAATTGGACTTCCTCTAGCTTTTCTCTTCCGCCATGGCTCTCTTCTTCACCTCTCCTCCAAACCCTATTCCTCTTTGTGTTATGATAGCTCTTCCTTCTTCCAATTCTAAATCCAACATAGTAAGGTTATTTTATTTAATAACTTAAATAACTTAATTGGGCCTAAGTGACATACCCCCTCCTTACTTCACAACAACTCAAATTAAACCCAAAGTTATTTTTAAGCTCATTAATAAGATAACACTTCAACTTTATTTAACCAAATTAATCCGATTAATTACCATGCCAACTTAATAAAATAATTCCGACTTTGTCGATAAAATTCGAATTAAGTACAAATAGTCCAATATTAATAATAATATTATTTCTACTATTATTTCTTCAACGAAATCAACTTTATTAATTCTCCGACTAACCGAATAAAATCCGACTTTAACTTAATAATCCAAATACGCTTCCCAAAATAATACCGACAATTCTGAATGATCCACGAACTTTGATTAAATCCAATGATTAAATTATTAAATAATTTAATTAACTAATTAATTAAATTCGGGGCATTACAGTCGACGCACATGAAGCATAGGTCGGCCCATGGATATGATTTTGGAAAGCTGCTGGAACCACGGGTTTGAAAAGGTCGAGTCTCTCATTTCTCAGGTCGACCTATCATTACAAAATTCAGAAATTCTGCTGTTTCTTTTGTTGTTGCTGTTCTTGGAATAAAAGGAAATCATTATAGTTTTGTCACAACAACAAGAAAAGTGAAAATTGACACAAAGCTCTCATCATCTTCAACCTTTCACTCATCGATTGATAATCACACATAACAATCTTTATCAATCATGGTGAGGAACGTGAGTTGATAACGTTCGATGGTAGATTCGGTTCTTGTTCGAGCTAAGAGTTTGTGGGTTTTTCTTTAATAAAACCTTAGGGTTTTGTCCTCCAAGATCAAGTGTGATTTGGGGGTTTTTGACGATTGCTTCGCTTCACAAGTATCCGACTGTGCTTAAGGGTTTGAGGGATCCGTGATTCACTCAACAAGCTAGCAGCAACTGGAGAATAGGAAAGGAAGGATCGGGGTCGAGATTCTTTGGGATCGTCGACAATCACTTGGTTCTACTTGAATCAAGGGAAGACAAGTGTTTAGATTCAAGTAGTTGATGATTGGTAAACTCTTCTCTTGTTAAAACAATTTGCATTTAATACATACAATCCTAATTCCATTTGGAGTTAGGGGCAGACGTACCCTACACGAGGACGACAAGGGGAACTGCCTAAACAAATACTGCATTCTTTCTTGTTTTTTGCTTTATCTTTTCATATTTGTTTGTGGTAAAATTCATATTTGATCAAAAGTTGAAACTTGGTGAAAAGCGTTCACCAAGTGTTTGATAAAATTCCAAACACAACTTTTGCTAAGTTTTTTGTTAAACAGTTGATTGTGAGTAATTACATATTGTGTGTAGATTAACAAATTGGTAATTACGTCGAAGTGCATAATTTTGTTTCATTAATTTTTCATCTGGTTTTGTTCACGCATATTCGTCATCCAATAGCTTGATCGTTCTAGATGATTTGTTTATTTCCGGGGCAACAAAGTTTTAAACACAAATTTTATGTAAAATTTGAAAACGGTGGTCTATTCACCGCCTCTAGACCTAACTTATCGTCTAACAAGTGGTATCATGAGCGCCAGTTAATCTAGTGCTTCGCATATAACTTTTTAGAAGACGGAGAAAGGTAAAAAAGGGGCGTATAATAAAGTGCCTGTTTTCACCGGAGAAAACTATAGTTATTGGAAAGACTGTATGCGTATTCATATCAATTCCGTTGATAGAAAAATCTGGAATGTCATCGTCGATGGTCCTATGGCTATTACCATAACCAACGATGTTGGTGTTACCAGACCTAAACCAGAAGCACAATGGGAAGAAAAAGATGAAAAGAATTATGCGTATGATTGGAAAGCTAGAAACATGATTATAGCTTCCTTAGGGGTTAATGAGTATTTTTGCGTATCACATTGCGAAACTGCTAAGGCAATGTGGGATGCTTTACAAGTCGCCCATGAAGGAACAAATGATGTTAAGCTAGCTAGAATCAATACTTTGACGCAAGAGTTTGATCTCTTTCACATGAAGCAAGGTGAAACCATTGCGGAAATACAAAAGAGATTTTCTCATATTATCCATTGTTTACACAGTTTAGGACATATTACTCCCAATGCTGTTGCTACTAATAAAGTTTTGAGATGTCTTAGTAGGGAATGGCAACCTAAAGTCACGGTAATCAAAGAAGCCAACAATCTTACTACTTTGGATCTTACGGCTCTATTTGGAAAGCTTGAAGAACATGAGCAAGATCTCATGAATCTAAACAAGCACGAAAAGAAAGAAAAGAAAGAGAAGTCAAAGGACACCGAAAAGAAGTCTATTGACTTAAAGGCTTCAAGTTCAAAGTCATCCACCAAATATGCGTGTAGTAGTGAATCTAGTGACGAAGATGATAGTCCAGTTGATGATATGGGATTGTTCGTGAGAAAGTATAATAGGTATCTTCGGAAGAATGAAATCAAGCATTCGGACAACAATCTCGTCAACTATAAACGTCAAGCAAAGCCTAACAAGCAATATGAGAGTAAGAAAACTAAACCTAAAGGGTCTTGTTACAATTGTGGTAAGCCGGGTCATTACAAGCCGGATTTCCCTTCTCTTAAGAAAGATAAGGCAAAGAATACACCTCAAAAGAATCCAATAAAAGGAAGAAGAGCTTATATTGCTTGGGAAAGTGATAGTGACTCCTCTAGCAAAGAAAGCTCGAGTGATGAAGAGGAAACGGTCAACCTATGTCTCATGGCACATCAAAAGAAGAAAAAGATTGTAAGTCATGAGAAATATAATAATGTTGATAATATGTCTTATTTTGAGTTAAAACATGCCTTTGATATTTTACATCATGAAGCTAAGGAAGCTTTTAAGCGCTTAGCTTCAAATAAAAAGATTTTCTCATACCTTGAGAAGAACGTTTCCGATTCCATAAAGGAAGTAGAAACTCTCAAGGAATCTATGATTGAAAGTATCAAAGACAAAGGCGAAGATGACAAGAGTCCTTGGTTTAGATGGGGGGATGTGAAACTTGCCATATTTTGCAAAAAGAGGTTAAAAACCTCAAATCCAAATTAGACAAGGCTTCACTACCTAAGATTACATATGCTATTGATCGATCACATTTCAAAAATAGTATGGTGAATCCATATCAACGATATACTTATGTGATAAAAGACCAATTAAGCAAATGTAATGACCATACCAACTCAACTTGTCTATATTGTTGTAAAAGTGGTCATACAATTAGGAAATGTCGCTTTAGGAGATTCTTGGTCCCTAAAGGCGTTTTCAAATGGATTCCCAAAAGCAACCTTTATTTCACTCATACACAAGGACCCAATGAAAATTGGGTACCTATTTCCCTTGTTTAAATTTGTAGGTGGAATGTCTTGAGCCATCCGAGAGAAGATGGTTCCTAGATAGCGGATGCTCAAGACATATGACGAGTGACTTATCTCTATTCTATGACTTTGTGGCTAAGAAGAAAGGATTTGTAACCTATGGTGATAATAAAAAGGGTGTTATACTCGACAAAGGTAGTGTAGGTAATCCCTCTTCTACTACTATCTCAGACGTCCTTTTAGTTGAGGGCCTTAAACACAATCTTATTAGCATTAGTCAATTGTGCGACAAAGGATACTCGGTATCTTTTTCAAAAGAAAGTTGCACAATTAGAAACAATGATAAGAAAGATGATGTGTTCAAAGGCCTAAGGGTTAATAATGTATACATGCTTGATCTGAATGAGGTATCAATGACTGAGGCCAAATGTCTTGCCACTATGAGTGAAGACTCATGGCTTTGGCATAGACGTCTAGCTCATGTTAACTTTGACTTGCTTAATAAAATTGTTTCAAAAGACCTAGTAGTTATCCTACCAAAAATTAAGTTCTCCAAAGATCACTTATGTGATGCGTGTTAAATGGGGAAGCAAACAAGGATCTCTTTTAAATCGAAAAACATTGTATCCACAACGAGACCATATGGACCTTTTTGGACCATCTAGAATAAAAAGTCTAGGTGGGAACTATTATGGGTTTGTCATAGTAGATGATTTCTCTAGGTATTGTTGGACGATCTTCTTAGCAAGCAAAAGTGACACTTTCTCCGCATTTGAAAAATTTGCCAAAACGTTTCAAAATAAATTGAACACTAGCATTGTCTCCATCCGAAGTGATCATGGGGGTAAGTTTGAAAATCATCTTTTTGAAAAGTTTTGTGGAAATCATGGCATTAATCATAACTTCTCCGCACCACGGACTCCACAACAAAATGGAATGATGGAACGTAAAAACCGTGTTTTAGAAGAACTTGAAAGAACTATGATTAATGAACATGGGCTTCCAAAATATTTTTGGGCCGATGCCATAAATACGGCATGCTATTTTTTAAATAGGATCCTAATACGACCTATTTTAAACAAAACACCATATGACCTCTTAAAAGGAAGAAAGCCAAACATTTCACATTTTCACGTTTTTGGATGTAAATGCTTTGTTTTAAATAATGGAAAGGAAAACCTTGGTAAATTTGATGCAAAAGCGGATGAGGGTATCTTTCTAGGATACGCTCAATCAAGTAAAGCTTATAGGATATACAATAAAAGGTTACATATCGTTGAAGAGTCCGTACATGTTACTTTTGATGAGTCTTGTCCGAAATTAGTCAGAAAAGGTAGTGTTATTGATGGTGCAGGTATCTCAACCGAGAGCATACTCAAGGATCCGGATACTAAACTTGATGAAGAAAAAGATTGCCTCTTATCTTAGAAAATTGAGGAGGAAGTGGATCATGCACCAGAAAAGAAAGTGGAAGATCACCCAAATAATAAAAGTGATCTACCTATAGAATGGAAATCTTCAAAGAACCATCCTGTGGAGAATATTCTAGGAGACATATCAAAAGGGGTAACAACATGGTCAAAGATAAGTAACTTTTGTTTTCATTATTCGTTCGTCTCTCAGATTGAGCCTAAAAACTCCAAAGATGCCTTAGTCGATGAACATTGGTATTTAGCCATGCAAGAAGAGCTAAACCAATTTAAGAGAAACGAGGTTTGGGACCTTGTCACACCTCCGCGAGACCATTGAGTAATTGGCATAAAATGGGTGTTTAGGAACAAACCAGACGAAAATGGAATAATTATTCGCAACAAGGCTCGTCTTGTTGCTCGAGGGTATAGTCAAGAGGAAGGGATAGACTATGAGGAGACCTATGCTCCGGTCGCCCGACTCGAGGCTATACGCCTATTAATAGCTTATGCATGCTTACAAGATTTTAAACTATTTCAAATGGATGTAAAGAGTGCTTTTCTAAATGGTCACATTAATGAAGAAGTATATGTATCTCAACCTCCCAGTTTTGAAAACGTTGATTACATTGATCACGTGTACAAGCTAAAGCGCGCTTTGTATGGTCTTAAACAAGCTCTTAGAGCTTGGTACAAGCGGCTTAGCAATTTTTTGATCAATCAAGGTTTTTCGAGAAGTAAGGTAGACACAACTCTCTTCATTAAGAGGCATGGAAAACACTCTATTTTTATGTAGATGATATTATCTTTGGATCTACTAACATGAACCTAGTCAAGGAGTTTTCCAAGCTTATACAGGGAGAATTTGAGATAAGCATGATGGGTGAACTAAACTACTTCCTTGGTCTTCAAATAAAGTAACTAAAGGAAGGTAACTTTATGAGCCAAACCAAGTATTGTCAAGAACTAATCAAGCGATTCGACATGGCAAAATCAAAGATCATTGACACCCCAATGCCTACTGCCGTCAATCTTGATCGGGATGAACATGGTAAGCCCATTGATGTAAAAAGATATAGAGGTATGATCGGGTCCCTTCTTTACCTTACCGCTTCTCGTCCCGATATTATGTTTAGTGTTTGTATGTGTGCAAGATACCAATCATGTCATAAGGAGTCTCTCTTGAAAGCTGTTAAGCACATACTTAGTTATCTTTGTGGTACCATCAAGTATGGTTTATGGTTCTCCAAGGGTAGTGATTGTTCCTTGATAGGTTACTCCGACTCCGACTTTACCGATTGCAAGTTGGATAGGAAGAGAACTAGTGGCACATGTCTCTTCTTTTCAAATTCTTTAACGAGTTGGCATAGTAAGAAACAAGTGTTTGTTGCCTTGTTAACCGCCGAAGCGGAATATGTGGCTGCCGGAAATTGTTATGCCTAAATATTGTGGCTCAAACAATAATTACTCGACTTTAATGTGAAACTTGATCATATTCCAATCTTCTGTGACAATACTAGTGCTATCAATCTAACAAAGAATCCAATTCTACACTCACGCACTAAACATATATAGAGATTAGACACCATTTCCTTAGAGATCACATAGATAAAGGCGACGTTGTATTCGAGCATGTTGAAAGTAAAAATCAACTTGCCGACATATTTACGAAACCATTAGCAACCGAGCCTTTCCTACATATTCGTAGGTAACTTGGTGTTCTCGACATATCGAATAGAATGCAACAATGATTGTTACATTGGCTTTATTTAATTTTACCCATCCTTTCATCAAGTTGTTAACGTAAGTGAAATAGAGCTATGAGAGTGCAATGTTTCTCCTCCATACTTCAAAGGTATTATCGTTTCAACTTAAAACATCTCTCGCTTTATGTCTCAATATGGTAAAACTCTACTTCCCTATGTGACTCCATGATAAATATGTTTGATTATGTCTTGTGATATGTGTGATTCATGCTATTGCCTTAATATATGTTGCATCATGCATTTATGGTTCAAATCTATGCAAAAATCAAAAACAAACCGTCTTAGGTCTACCTATCTTTTCTATGGGTCGACTCATGGTATAAATTTTTTTTCAAAACTGGGCATCCATGCGTCGACGCATGATTGGTACAGGTCGACCCATCGCTCGTCTGTTTGTAATTTTTTTTTTAAAAACAAAACGACACAGCCTTGCCTCATTATGTCATTCCTCTCCCATCTCAGCCGCAAATTCTCCTCCACAAACCCTGACCTTCTTCTTCACGACACCTTCATCAACACAGGCCTTCAACGATGGCATCCCCAAGACCCACAAAGAAAAGGCTCTTGAAAGGAAGTGGTTCATCTCAAAGAAGTAATCCAGTAACTCCTCTTTCTCTTCTCTCTGATGACTTAACTGAATCTTTCTCGATAGACTTTAGCAAGATAAAGGTAGTTAAACAATTTGTTACTTATCACTTAACAATGGATATACTCCATTTAGAAGAAGTTATGGATTTGCTTCACTTTCAAAATTTGGGTGTGTTCTTAAAAAATGATAATGAGTATAATAAGGATCTTGTGTGGATGTTCTACACTGGTATGCAAGGATCTTTTGAGAGCTCTTCTTTTAAGTATAAGATGGGTAGCAAAGTTTAAAATGTGAATTCTGAAATATGGAAGGATGTCGTTCTTTTTCCACCAAGTCCTGTGGCGGTCAAAATCACCAACCAAAATCATGTTGGTGAGTACAATCATAAGGTGGCTATGAACTCAATGTTGAAACATCCCTATCCTGACAACATTCTTAATAGTGAATTGTTTCCAAAAGCCTTTACTATGGGTGTATTGAAACCGATTGATTGAATTCTTCAATGGATTGTTTCTCGTATCAGTCGTCCGAAAGAAGGTGGTTATTCTCGTGTGGATCAATCTGAAGTGCATTTGGTTTGGGTCATTAAGATTCGGATTCAGATAAATTGGCCTCATTATTTTGTCAGTCGCATGTTTGACATGAAACTATCTGGTCGAGGAAACGCCTTGAGCTACGCCTCCTTCATCCAATTGATGCTCAATAAGGTCAACACAGTTGTTCCGATCCTTCCCATGCTCAAAATTCCTACTGATCAGGAATTTACCCAGAAAAGCTTAACCATGATGGGTTACGTGTGGAATAAAGACACAAACCTGAAGGATAGAAAAACACTTAGAAAGGGGGGGTGTGAATAAGTGTATCTTTAAAACTCTTAAGATAAAAACAATTTGCACAATGATTTTTATCCTGGTTCGTTGTTAACTAAACTACTCCAGTCCACCCCCATGGAGTGATTTACCTCACCTGAGGATTTAATCCACTAATCACACAAGATTACAATGGTTTTCCACTTAGATAACCTCTAAGTCTTCTAGAGTATTCTGATCACAACCTGGTCACTCTAGGAACACAATGCTTAGATACCCTCTAAGACTTTCTAGAGAATCCGATCACAACTTGATCTCCTCTAGTTCTTTACAAATAAATGTAAACAAATTCTTACAAGAGTATTACAATGCTTCTTAAAAGCTATAATCACAACTGTGATATTTCTCTTAAAGTTTAAGCTTAATCTCACTAAGATATTACAACAGTAATGAAGTGAGGTTGAAGATGAAGTTTGAGAGCTTTTTGAATTTGACAGCGTTTCTGTATGTTTGCGCAAAGTGTTGTATTCAGCTTCTCATCAGAACTTCTATTTATAGGCGTTTGAGAAGATGACCGTTGGGAGCATTTAATGCGTTATGTGATCCGTACAGCATTGCATTTAATGTTTCACTCTTTTGTCAACTACCTCAAGCCTTGCTTTTCCTGCTTTAACTGACGTTGCCTTTAATAGCTTCTAACGTTCATTTTGTCAGTCAGCATAGCCTACCATCTTGTACTTGCTTCTGATCTAATGTTTGTATAAACAACGTTTGAATATAATCAGAGTCAAACAGCTTGGTGCAGAGCATCTTCTTGTCTTCTGACCTTGAAGTGCTTCTAGCGTGATACCATGAGAACTTCAGTGCTTCTGCTTCTGATCTCAAGTTCTTCTGATGCTTCAATAGACCATGTTCTGATTCTGCTTGACCATCTTATGATGTCTTGCGAGAGCATGTTCTGATGTTGCATACTTGAACCTTCTGAGTTAGTGCTTCTTGCGCTGATTTTGTGCATACTCTTTATATGTTTCCTGAAATGGAAATTTCATAGGATTAGAGTACCACATTATCTCAAGCAAAATTCATATACATTGTTATCATCAAAGCTAAGAATATTGATCAGAACAAATCTTGTTCTAACAATCTCCCCCTTTTTGATGATGACAAAAACATATTTAAATGATATGAATTTGCAATCAGAATATCAGACGGCTAAAGACAATTACATAGTTATAGCAGAAGCATATAAACATAGTGTGTGAATATGTCTCCCCCTGAGATTAACAATCTCCCCCTTAGATAAATAATCTCCCCCTGAAATAAATACTGGAAGAAATTTATAAATAAAAGACTTCCCTGAGTATTTTCCATTTCAGTTGAGAGATCACATATGCTTAGAACTTCAGAACATTCAGAGCTTCTACTTCTTGCTTTCATAGGACAGCTTTAGAGCTTTGATTTTCTTCTTGAATCATTGCATGCTAGATTGTATCAGAACATTGTTGAATGTACCAGAGCATCATCAGAGCATCTCTACATCCTGAAATGTTTCAGAACAAACTAAACGACAAAAGTCAAGGCATGAATGAATCAGAACACAAAATATGTATCAGAGCATATAGTATGTATCAGAGCACAAAACAAATTGTATCAGAACACATAAAAAATGCATCAGAACATATAAGGGATAAGAATGTGTTATAGCATATTCTGTCACAAGAATATCAGAACATTCTTCCTTCTTTCTTCTGATCTTTCTTCCATGAGCATGTTTCTATATAGAATTGCTTTTCCCCATGTCTTTGCTTCTCATGTTGAGATTTTTAGAATGTCTTCAATCCTGCAAAAAACTTAAGGACATAGAACTTGCAAATTCTGTTAGAAATGTGGAGACTTACTCCCAGTAACTAATAATATAAATCAGATCATTTATTACATTTTCTCCCCCTTTTTGTCATAACATCAAAAACATAAAAGATTCAGATGAAAAACAAACAATATGAGAGAAAAGAAGATTTCATTGATCATAAGAAGATATCAGAAGATACAAGAATCAATGCAAGAAGACAGATGCAAGAACAAGAGACAACTAAGACTCAAAGGACTACGACTAGCCTAGCTTAGACATGATCTTGGCCAGCATGTCGTGAATCCCAGCAGTGCTTTCATTCTATTTCTTCATGAAGGCTATGAACTCTTCATGTGCTTCATCATGCTTATCCAGGAGAGAAGCAAGAACATCTTGATTCTGTTGAAGAGCCTTGATAGTGTTCACCAGACCGGAGGGTTCAGCAGAAGAAGATGCACGACTATCATTCAGAAGGATAGCATTTCCAGCAGCAGCATCCAAAGTGAGAATATCATCTTCAGCAGGGTGATTCTCAGCATCTTCCATCTCAACATCTGATTCTGACTCAGAAATAACTTCAGCATAGTCTGGATCAAGGATCTCAGAATCTTCATTCTCCAAAGCTTGAAGAATCTCAGCAAGATTCTTTGGAGGAATGGGAGCAGCAACTTTTGAAGGGTAGACAACTTCAGGAATAACCATATCTGGTGCTTCCTCAGAAGGATTCATCCTTAGCCAGTTGAATAGCCATTGAAAATCTCCAGTCAGAACTGGATACAGAGGCTTCCATACAACCATAGTCAGACATGGTTCATCTTCCAACATATCCACAAACTTCTCCTCAAGAGCTCTCCAGTTTCAGATGGGATGATAGTACTTGCCATCATCAAGATCCAAGCAGTAACCAAAAGATCCAGAAGCTTCAGCAACGCATCTTCTTTGGATGTTCATAGCATCCAATTGAAAATCCCGTCTAAAGAGTCTCCATAATCTCTTAGTAGCAGTTTGATCCAGCTTGGAGTCATATGCTGCTTTCAAGATAGCCATCCTCTTGTTGAAGCTAAGCTTAAACAGCTCAAAATCTATATCAATAGGTGGTTCAGGAGGATTGAAAGTGAATTTGTAGTCAGGATATAGAAGGCAATAGGGTTTGGATTTTCTGGAGGGTAAGAGATGAGATAGAGAAAGTGTAGCATCAGTGGTGAAGGTTGAGGAAGATGGAATATCAGAAGGTGTTGGGGGACAAACATTTAGTGGTTGGGGATTAAGAATAAGAGTAGAAGGAGGTGGTTGGATACTGTTTGGGATGATGAGGGGATTTTGAAGTTCAGAAGGAGGAGGCTGATTCTGAGAGGAACTAGCAGCTCTTAAGGCACGGAAAGAATCCCTGATGCGCTTCTATTGGAATTCTTTGGAGTTTACTTTGTAAGGATCATAAGAGATCTTCTGCTTCTTAGCTTGCTTAGCTTCTTCTTCTGAAGCTTTTCTCTTCAATCTTGCTTCTTTCTTCTTCTGTTCCTTCTTCTGCAACTCAGCCAGAGAAGGAAGAACTCTTCCTCGAATCCATGCAGGATCAACAGAAGATTGAGCTTTGAAAGAAGCCTTTAAGAACCGCTTAACATCCTTGTTAAGCTCTTCTTTGAACAAGGGAGCAAAGCCTTCAACCGGGATTCTTCTGGTCAGAATATCTGGAAATATTCTTGGAACAGAAGTTACCTTCTCAATCAGACGCAACCTTTGAAGGTCAAAAGCATTCAGAACGTGTCCTTGAATGACACTAAAGAACTTTGGCGTTCCAACAGTTCTCAGAGGTTCCAACATGTCACTTTCTATCAAAATGTCTAAAATCATTCTGGCGTAAGGAACATCATTCTTCTTGAAGTCTGGAAATTTCTTGCGCTCTTCATCTCGTGATTCTTCAATATTTGTTTTCAACTGTTGAAAAAGAATGCCTGAGATATTGACTTCAAGACCTTTACCAATGCAGTAGAGAGCATACTTCTGATCCTGATTGATGTATGTTGAGGTGACAGATCACTTTCTATCATAGAGAGATCCTAGAATAATCTCAGCCTAAACTTTGTAGAATGTTTTCAACCGACCAGTTTGATGAGATGCAATACCAGAAGCAGTGGATATTTCTTTATCAACTGTTTCCCAATCAACTCTACCAGGAAGAGCACCTGTGCTTCCGTCTTCATCCTCTAAGTTGTACAGCTTTCTGATAAGTTTCTCAGTTATCACAACATCATGCCCTAAAATGAAAGAGATGATAGCTGTTGGAGTAACCGTTGCATAAACCCAGAAATCCTTTACTAGATCATAATATATTGATCCAACTAGTCTACCAAGATAGTTTTACCAACCCTGTTCCATTGTTTCAGCATTAGTATTGAAACCATGTAACCTTAGATTTTCAAAGTCTACAGATGATTCACAAAGAACTTCCAGTTCTGTTGACAGAATAGAGCATGTCTTCAGAGGAGTGTAACCATACTTGAGACGAACAAGATGAGCAGATGACATTTCTTTTCTTGATGAACTTGATGAAGAAAGCATGAAGATTCACTGAGGTTCGGTTACGAACTAGGGTTTATGCACTCAATGAGAAAAATAGAAAGCGAGTGATGAATGAAGAGAGAGAGTAAAAAGGATGAAATGAATGAGGAGATGAGTATGTAAAGGGACGAATTTGAAATGAAATGCAATATGTGTTTGAATGAAAATGATTACAAAAAACATGGAATCAAATGCATTTAATGAGAGATGACGTTAGGAGAGATAATGTGAAATTTGAAATGATTTGCACAGTTACCTAGGGCGGCGTCTCCTCAACTGTACGCATGCTTGTCCAAAAAGAGTGAACACGTGTTCATCTTCTGGAACAACTGGTGACAGCTGTTTTACTTTAAAGGAACTTCAGAATCAACTTAGATAATGAAACGTCAGTGATAACAAAATCAGAACTTCTAATTGATCATCGTCATAACTTCTTATAAGAAGATCAAACAAGATCATTTCAGAGCTAATCCATACATCAGAACTTCTCATCTTCTCAATATGGGCATAGATCCATACTGATATTCTTCAAAATGAACTTAAACCTGTCTTCAGCAAGGGGTTTTGTAAAGATATCAGCCCATTGATGGTCTGTATCTACAAAGTTTAAAAAAAGAACACCCTTCTGAACATAGTCCCTAATGAAATGATGTTTAATTTCAATATGTTTAGCTTTGGAATGTAAAATTGGATTCTTAGATAAACAAATAGCAGAAGTATTATCACAGAAGATAGGAATGTTACTCTCATATATCTGATAATCTTCTAACTGACTCTTCATCCAGAGCATCTGTGTGCTAGAACCAGCAGCAGCAACATATTCTGCTTCTGTTGTTGAGAGGGCAATGGTAGCTTGCTTCTTGCTGTACCAGGAGATCAAGTGACTTCCAAGAAATTGACACCTTCCAGAAGTGCTTTTCCTTTCAACTCTGTCTCCAGCATAGTCAGCATCACAAAATCCTACTAAGTTGTACTCTTTAGATCTTCTGTAGACTAAACCAACATTAGTAGTACCTTTCAGATACCTCAGAATTCTCTTAACAGCTATTAAGTGAGATTCTCTAGGATCTGATTGGAATCTTGCACACAAACAAACACTGAATAAAATGTCAGGCCTAGAAGCAGTCAAGTATAGAAGAGATCCAATCATACCTCTGTACAACTTCTGATCAACCTTCTTACTTACCTCATCCTTACCTAGGACACGTGTTGGATGCATAGGAGTTTTGGCTTCGTTGCTTTCAGAAAGATTAAACTTCTTCAGAAGTTCTTTCACATACTTTGTTTGATGAACATATGTTCCATCAGAAGTTTGATTGATTTGAATCCCAAGGAAGTACTTGAGTTCTCCCGTCATACTCATCTCGAACTCAGCCTGCATAGACTTAGCAAACTCCTTTCCAAGTGTAGCATTATGATCGGAAATTAGCAAGTGTACTACTTTCTACCGATGTAGTTCATAAAGTGGAAAATATCCAAGTATCGATCTCAAGGATTGCTGTGGCAATATAAGTTCTATAATGATTCAATCAAACAAAAGAACCTAGGGATTTGGTTTGATGTTGTATAATAATGACTAAAATTATATTAAAACAAACGGTAAGAATAAATCACAAATTATCAGATATGAGCAGATTGCTAGGGGGTCGGTGAATGATTTCTCTTGTAACAAACTTATCTTCTTAATAAAACAACATAGGTTCATCAGTTAATTACCAATTCTCTAGAGTATCTCATTCTAAGTCCTTAGTAATAAGATTTTCTTGACATCTCTACCTAATTACTATGTCCATAGGTAATTACGGTAAGATCAAGTATTCAAATAACAAGAATTCCGGTCATAATAAGATATCCCTAGTCCTAGGAGATATGAGTTATCATATGTTCTAAAACATGTCAACAAGCGAATTACTGTCCAGTTAAAATCACTTAACAAAATCAAAACCCGTTTTTCTGACGGGAAAAGCATTACGATCAGACAAAGAACAAATCAACTGAATAGAAACTAATATTATTGTTGCATCAATTCAACATGTTCATCACATTTGAAATCAGAGTCACCCCCTAGCAATGGGGGGTTTAGCTACTCATAACAGAAAATAAAACTAAAATAAAAACAGTGTTCATTACAGCAATTTTTGGATGAATCAATCTTTAGACGTGTCGTAGTCTTCAATCATGAAACTTCCCCCATTCCTGAGCTCTCCAGTCTTCTAAAATCTATTTTTTTCTGCAAAATTCGTCGAACCCTCTCCCAAACGCGTTTTCTTCTTTTTATATTTCTCTTTCTGGGCTTTTTGGCAACTAAAGCCCAAGGTATCACGCAGAAACGCGTGTGGAGCAGGGAGACGCGTCCAGGGACTCGTGTGGCCAGAAGGGACTTTTTCTTTGCTTTTTCTTCAGTTGGAACGCGTCCAGGGACGCATGTGGCCAGAGATTGCATTTTTGGCCTTTAAGGACGCGTTTGGGCACGCGTGTAGGAAGCAGAAACGCGTCCAGGGACGCATGTGAGCAGGACTTTCATTTTTTTGACCCCCTTCTAGAGTGGGACGCGTTTGGGGGCGCGTACGGGCAGCGGCATGGTTTTCTGGCTTCTTGGAGGCTTGGAGACGCGTTTGGACATGCGTTTGGGCAGAATGTCTTTTTCCTTAACTTTCACACATGTCCGGAGTTGCGTTTGAACAATGCTCGATTCACTTCGCACAAAGATCAGTAGTCTCGGAATCAAACCAATTGGCCAAACAATTATAAAACAATGACATTTTTATTGCAACTGGCTTAATTTAGTAACCAAACATCACAAAAATTATCCGAGATGACTGATGAACTATAGCAAAACTGTGACTGATCACAACCCCAAACTTAGCTCGTTGCTTGTCCTCAAGCAACTTGTTCAAAAGAATCACACATTTACCTCATACTTTCCTCCTCTTATGCTCTACCATGATAGTTACCTGTTGTAGTGTTAGCTATGCATTTTCACCATATCCAACTCGTTCACCACAGTTTCACATAATAGCAATACATTAGTCGCTATCTCATAACACACTCTCACAACATCTCTCGATTGGTTGAAAATGTTTGATCGCTCAACAATCTAGACATGCACACTTTTTGAGGTCTTCAGGGTTGTAACGGGGCTATGGTTAAGGTAGGATAAGAAAAGTGAAGGTTAGAGGTTTTTGGGTTTAGAGTAAGTGTTACCCGTTCTTTCACTGTATATCTTCTCACATAACATTCTATATTCTTTTTCAAACAGAACCGATGTATAACCAGATTTCTTACCGGTCAGCTCTAACTCCTCCTTTTATCTTGGAGTTTTATTTTATATCTTCATTTTTTTTTGAACTCACCGAGTATTTCCTTTAGTGAGTGTTCCTCTTTTCTTCCCTTTTTTTTTTGGTGTAAAAATATTTTTCTTGTACTCACTTGTCTGTGCGCAGTACCCCAAACTTAAAGGTTGCTATTCCAAACGCAACCCCAAACTTAGAATGAAACACAGATTCAAGAACGACCCACATTACTCTGAACACGGTAGGAAAGTGTTTGGGCTAATGGTTAAATGATGGTGAAAACAAAAATGAAAAAAAAAACAAAAAGAAGAAAAGAACGAAAACAAAACTTAATGGGTTAAACAAAGGATAGATGAGAAACGGGGATGGGGAAAAAAAATTGCCTCAGTGTGTATGTCAAGTCTAGTGTGAATCACGAAGAATAAGTGCAAGTTTTGGATAAAGTAGCATACCAGACATCCCTCAAAAGATATATGGTGTTTGGCTTTTTCTGATTCTCACAGGTCGGGTAGAGATGAGCGACGTCTAAATTGTATTTAGCTAGATGCGGTGTCTCAATCAGACAAGGTGAGCTTGCAGCTTTTTTCCACAGCGTGTAATCTACCACAACAAAACAACAAAAGTTATCAAAGATTGGAAGTACACGTGTGGATTAGTATTATTATTATTATTTTTTAAATAAAATAAAATAAGGTGTGCCCAGTCAACCAGTTGTTGCCATTTTTATCAATACATACCACAGATATTTCAGAAAATAAAGGACAAACTTGTTTTCATTAATTTAGATAAAACTTACACAGAACGAAAGAAGAGAAAAAGAAAAAAAAAAGAAAATACAAACTAAAGATCATAGAGGAAATAAAGACAACAAAACAGAAGAAAACGCTCACACAAATACATCAGCAAAAAAAAATAAAATAAAAAAACCAGAATAAAACCCAAACAACTATTAATCAGCAAGGTCAAGGTCCTGGTGAATGCTATCGATATCTGCTTGACGAAGTATCTCCATGTCGTCAGCAGTAGGATGGAAGTGGTCCATGGGATCACTTGATGGTGGAGGTCGAGGAGCTGCTTGAGGAGCTATGGGTGTGCCTATCTGCATATCATGTGAAAAACCGGGTATTTGATAACGACCATAAAAAGGAGCCGGAGGATCCGCAGCTGCACGTTTTCTGTAACGCTGTGCAGCAACCCATGTATCCGTCTCATAGGTGAGATATTTCCCAGACATATTAAATGTAGCGCACATATCCTGCATGAAAGAGAATTGGCGCATCTCTACCCGATGAGCATATGAATCCTCATCCACAAATGTGTGATGACGGAATGTGGGGGTCACTCCAGAAGATGTGTCAGGCATGGGGTGGTCCTCTTGGCCAAGATATTCAGGTTTGCTTCAGGTTCCCTGTCGGTTGATTTCCTCATTGGCAATCACCGTCATCTGAGTGATCCATGTGTATCAATCGCTTTAGAAGGCATCACCTGAATTCCACCTATAGAAACGTCAACACCTGCCTTCAGACATAACTGTAGAATCACAGAAGCGTGGCCCAATGCTTTCTTTGTTTTAGATTGAGCAATAGCTTCCATGTCGTCTGCAATAATCCTCCCCAGATTCACTGGTTCGTTGTTCAGCATGTAATAGACGGCTAAAGCTCTCCCTGTAGTTAACTCTGAGCCACTAATGTTGGTGTCAAAGTTATGGTGATAGAAGGAAACCCACGCCTTAGGCACAGGTGCTAAACAACGAGAGAAAATTTTCTTGGGAACATTCTCTGGGTCATTACTGGGAACAAAACCATACCATCCCTGTCCTTGAATTGCTAGTGTATTCAACATTTCATCATATGGCCAACTCCTATGCATTGCCCTTTTGTTTTCAGCATATTTGCAGATGGGATCTTTGAATTTGAGTTTCAGCACTTTGTCAATAGATTTCCACCCAAAAGGAACTTGCTTCCCTCTAACAAAACTAGTGAATTGAGGTTCCTCAAGAGAGACCCTGTACGCGTTGGCATAAAACTCCTTATCCAACTCCGCAAAAACAGGTTGAATGATGCTGTTGAAATGCTTTAGCTTGTATTTGTTGATGGTGGCCATAATATCAGAATACTCTCCTTTCTTCAAATCAAATTTTCTTTCAGCGATAAAATTCAGCTCAGCCAAACTCTCATACCTTTGTTCATGAGCAGAAGATGAGAACCTTTCCTTGTCAAATTCAAAGGAGGAGGAAGATGGCATGACCTCCTTACCTTTGTTGGATCTCTTAGCCATAAGATGAGAGTGGTGGAGAGGTAGTGATACTAAGATCTGCACACAAGCAACACACACAACTTGCCAAGAAAACGAAAATTACACACAAAATAGGGTGAAACGCGTTTGGAGAAGTAGGAGAACCAAAATACAGACAGAGGCAAGATGAAACGCGTTTGGAGATATGAAAGGGGTATTTATAATTTTTGTCAAACCTGAAAACACGTCTGGAAACGCGTGTGAAATTTTTTTTACCGTTGGAGACGCGTTTTGGAACGCGTTTGGAGAAGGGGGAGGAGTCTGCAGACGCGTATGGATGAAGGGACGCGTCTCTGGACGCGTTTGAGAGGCTGGCCTTAATTTCCGCCTTTTCCAGGCGTTTGGGCAGCTGTGTGAGATTATGGACGAAGGGACGCGTCTCAGTACGCGTTTGGGCAGGCATGTGAAGTTTTAGAGTCAAGTACGCGTTTCTGGACGCGTCTGGGCAGGAACCTTGCAACTCTAGTTGTATGCATGCGAGAATGCGCTGTTAAACATCTTCTGTGCTCTTATTTTCCCTGACTTACAAAAAATCAAAACACACCAAAATCTGACAAGAAAATAACACATAAAAAGTAGAGAATAAAATTTGAAATTACGCAATAAAA
Organism: Vicia villosa; assembly: GCF_029867415.1. Lineage (NCBI taxonomy): Eukaryota > Viridiplantae > Streptophyta > Magnoliopsida > Fabales > Fabaceae > Vicia > Vicia villosa. The sequence continues at coordinate 43,889,385 of NC_081184.1, forward strand.
AGTACTTCCCTTGGGTTGCCTCCCAAGAAACGCTTCGTTTAACGTCGCCTGGCTCGACGGTCGTTCATCTTACCCTGTGAGACGAACATTGTCAATTAAACCACTCCCTTGTCCCTGATAGTACGGTTTCAGTCTCTGTCCATTCACTTTAAATGTATCTCCATTGGCTTGATTTTTCAGTTCTACCGCTCCATGGGGAAACACTTTGTGAACCAAAAATGGTCCTGACCATCGTGATTTTAACTTTCCAGGAAAGAGCTTCAACCTGGAATTAAAGAGTAATACCAGTTGTCCTTCCCAAAACTCTTTTTTCTGAATCTTTTGATCATGCCATTTCTTTGTTTGTTCTTATAAATTTTGGCATTCTCATAAGCGTGATTCCTAAACTCTTCCAACTCCTGGAGTTGAAGAGTTCGAGATTCACCAGCTTTTAACAATTCACAATTTAAGAACTTGGCGGCCCAAAAAGCTTTGTGCTCGAGTTCGAGCGGTAAGTGACAGGCTTTACCATAAACCAGTTGATAAGGAGACATACCTATTGGCGTCTTGTACGCTGTTCTGTAAGCCCATAGTGCATCATCTAACTTCATGGACCAGTCTTTTTGAGAAGCACTAATAGTCTTTTTAAGGATTTGTTTTATTTGTCTGTTAGAGACTTCGACATGCCCATTTGTTTGAGGATGATACGGGGTAGCAACCTTGTGTTTAACATTATACTTCCTCAACAAGTTTTCCATCAGTTTATTTAAGAAGTGAGTACCTTCATCACTGATTAGTGCTCGGGGTACCCCAAACCTAGAAAAAATGTTATGCTTAAGGAAGTTCACCACAACTTTAGCATCATTGGTGGGTAATGCTACAGCTTCTACCCATTTTGATACATAGTCTACTGCCACAAGGATGTTATTTTTCCCACAAGATGGTGGAAAATGTCCCATAAAGTCAATTCCCCACAGATCAAACAGCTCTACCTCCAGCATCGCATTCTGAGGCATTTGATTTCTCTTGGAGATATTACCTGTTCTTTGACATCTATCACATTCTCGGACGACATGATGAGCATCCTTGAATAGGGTAGGCCAATATAAACCAGAATATAGAACTTTTGCAGCAATTCTGTCCCCACTAAAATGCCCCCCATACTCCGAGTCATGGCATGCTTTGAGTACGTCTCTTTGTTCCTCCTCTGGAACACATCTTCTAATCAGTCCATCAATTCCTTTCTTGTACAAGAAGGGGTCATCCCATGAGTAAAACCAGCAATAATGCAAAAACTTTTTCCTGCGGTTAAAATCAAAATCATCTGGGATTACCCCACCTACCAGATAGTTAGCATAGTCGGCGAACCAAGGTACACCAATAACAGCGAGGATGTGTTCATCTGCGAATTCATCCTTTATTGGGTGTTTGTCTTCGGTCTCCTCAATGGGTGACATCCGAGAAAGGTGATCAGCCACAGTGTTTTCACACCCTTTCTTGTCACGAATTTCCACATCAAATTCCTGAAGGAGTAAAATCCATCTCAGCAGTCTTGGCTTAGAGTCCTGTTTAGCAAAAAGATACTTCAAAGTAGCATGGTCAGTGTAAACAATGACTCTAGAACCCAACAGATATTGCGTGAATTTATCAAAGGCATAAACAACCGCTAGCAACTCCTTTTCAGTTGTTGCGTAGTTCATCTGTGCAGGGTTCAAAACATGACTAGCATAGTAAATAACATGTAGCAATTTGTCTCTACGCTGTCCTAGGACCGCCCCTACTGCAATATCACTAGCATCACACATGATCTCAAAAGGTAGAGACCAATCCGGGGCCACAACAATTGGTGCTGACACTAATTTCTTCTTTATTGTTTCAAATTCTACAGCACACTCATCATCAAAAGTAAAAACTTTATCCTTAACCAAAAGAGTAGTTAAGGGTTTGGCAGTCATAGAGAAATCTCTTATGAACCTGCGGTAGAACCCCGCATGCCCTAAGAAACTTCGAATACCTTTTTCATTCATTGGCGGGGGTAGCTTTGCTATTACCTCGATCTTTGCTTGGTCAACTTCTATTCCTTTGTGGGAAATTTTGTGACCCAACACTATACCTTCTCGCACCATAAAGTGACACTTCTCCCAGTTGAGGATTAAATTTGTCTGTTGGCATCTTTCTAACACATGAGCAAGGTTAGTTAAACAATTATCAAAAGACTTACCAAAAACTGAGAAGTCGTCCATAAACACCTCCATGTGCTTTTCAAGCATATCATCAAAGATGGCTTGCATGCATCTTTGAAAAGTAGCGGGGGCATTACATAACCCGAATGGCATCCTTCTGTAAGTAAAAACAGTAATAGTCATGAATAGTCATAAATGCTCTTTTCTCTTGATCTTCCGGTGCCACTGCTATCTGATTATACCCAGAATAGCCATTGAGGAAACAATAATAGTCATGACCTGCTAACTTTTCCAGCATCTGATTAATGAAAGGTAACGGGAAGTGATCCTTCCTTGTAGCCAGATTCAACCTTCTATAATCTATACAAACTCTCCATCCTATGACCGTCCTTGTAGGGATTAATTCATTTTTTTCATTTTTTATCACTGTAGTTCCTCCTTTTTTTGTGTACTACATGAACAGGGCTCACCCAAGCACTATCAGATATAGGATAAATCATCCCCGCATCTAATAGTTTCACAACTTCTTTTCTGACCACTTCTTTCATCGCGGGATTTAGCCGCCTTTGAGGTTGGACTACCGGTTTTTGATTATCTTCCATGAGAATTTTGTGCATGCAAACTGTAGGACTAATTCCTTTCAAATCTTCAATCGACCATCCCATGGCACTTTTATGTTTCTTTAGAACTTCGACAAGCTTGTTTTCTTGGAGAACTTCAAGGTGGGAACTTATTATAGCCGGGCATTTACTTTCGGTGTCTAGGAATACATATTTGAGGTTTTCCGAAAGTTGTTTCAATTCAGCCCCCTTTTTGGTTCATTTTTCTTCTCCTCTATTAAAGGTTACCTTAGATCCTCCCATCGGTTTTGTCGAGAGCCTTTAAAAGTTGGTATCGCTCCCATCATTGCTATTACTTCCATCTCTTTTTCGTCAACCACTTCCGTTTCATCAAAAATTGATAGACTCAACACCCTCTCTAAAGGTAATTGTTGTGAATTCAAAGCATGTGCATTAGTAACAATTTGATCAATTACCTCAATATGTTGACTGGTTGCAACGTCATCCTTATACTTCATGGTGTTTTGAACAACAATTTTTAACTCCTCATCATATACCTTCAGAGTCATTGTGCCTTCTTCTATATCTATTAAACATCTTCCAGTCTCTAAGAATGGTCTTCCCAAAATTCACGGAATCTCTTCATCCTCCGACATCTCTAAGATGACAAAATCCACCGGGAACACAAACTTATCAATCTATGCAAGCACATATTCTACTATCCCGTATGGTCTCTTTACTGAGTGATCAGCAAATTGGAGTGTCATCCTTGTATCTTGTACTTTACCAATTCCTAGCCTTTTGTAAATAGACAGCGGCATAAGACTCACACTTGCTCCTAAATCAATAAGAGCTTTCTTGAAGGACCGATCCCTACTTGTGCAAGGGATAGTCACCAAACCTCGGTCCTTCTTTTTCACCGGGATCTTCATACCCTGCAAAATAGCACTACAAGTTTCAGTTAGAATAATATGGTCATGATCGATGGTTCTTTTCTTTGAGATGATGTCCTTCATGAATTTGGCATATGTAGGCATTTGCTCCAATGCCTCCAGGAATGGAATGTTTAACTCGAGCTTTTTGAACATCTCCAAGAATTTCTCAAAATTTTTCTCATGCTGCCCCTTCTTCTTATTTCTTGTAGGGAAAGGAAGTTTAATGGTGGGTTTTGGCTCAACCACCTTCTCTTTCGTCACAGGGTCCGACACAACCAAATCTTAAGCTTCTACCTCATTCTCCTTTATTTCTAGATCAACTTCCAATAATGGCTCTTCTCCTTCGGCACTTTCCTTCACAGCTTCTTTTGCTTTACCACTTCTAGTGATTATGGCACTCACATTATTATGATCTTTGGGATTTGGAATTGTTGCACTATGTAGAGCACCAGGTTGTTGAGGACTTGCTAGTTATTGTGCTATTTGACTCATCTGAATTTCAAGATTCTTAATCGGTGCACCTGTGTTCCGAAAATTACTCCTTGTTTCTTCTTGGAATTGAGAGCTTTGAGCGGCCATTTTTTCAATGGCAATCTCCCAATCTGCTTTTCTTTCCCCTTGTTGCTGAAATTGTTGCTAAGGTTGCTGATATGGTTGCTGGTATGGTTGTTGTGTTGGTGGCCGATATTGTTGTTGTTGTGGTAAACCTTGATATGGAGTGGGCCCTTGTTTAGGAACATTTCCTTGTTGATCTATCCAGGAAAAATTCAGATGATTTTTCCACCCCGGATTATAAGTGTTGGAGTAGGGATTGTTCTGCTTCAAAAAATTAATTTCCTCAACTTGTTGTGCTGTTATCACACAGTGCATGGCAAAGTGAGGTCCTCCACATATTTCACAATTTACCGCTTGAATCGGCTGAGCTGGTTGAACCTGTGCAACAATTTGCTTTTCAAGTGCCATTTGTTTCAATGTGCGCTCAACTTCACCTGCAATCTGATCTTCCATTTTCACAACTTGATTTGACAGCTTCAAATCAACTAACCCCTCAGGTTGATTAACACTGCGGTCATACAACTCTAAATGTTCGTTTGCCGCAATAGCACCTATGATCTTCTTTATCTCCATGGCTGTTTTAAAATTTGTTGAACCACCGGCAGCTGTGTCAATTAGTTGCTTAGTCTTCAACTTCAGACCATTCACAAAGTTCTGCATTTGTTCGGTTACATCGATGTTATGGGTCGGGCATGCAACCAACAACCGCTTGAACCTTTTATACGCATCTCCAAGTGATTCTCCTTCCTTCTGTTTAAAATTAACTATGTCATATCTCTTGCGGATATACACAGAAGCAGGAAAATACTCATTCAGAAACGTTGTCTCCATTTGTTGCCACGTTGTGATACTTCCAGCAGGCAAAGAATAAAACCACTCTTCAGCATCATCTGACAAAGTGAACGGAAACATTACCAATTTCTTCGCCTCTTCAGAATGCCCCTCTATTTTCAATGACGTTGTCATAGTAAGAAACCTCTGCAAGTGTTTGTTTGCATCTTCATTAATTCTTCCAGAGAAAGGTTTCTTTTCGAGTTGTCGTATCGTTGCTGGGTGCAACTGAAAGTGAGCGACATCGACCGGTTGATTCACAATTGCCATCCGGCCGGCTGGTGCATTTGCTCCACCATAATCACCTAACAGTCTTTCTACGGGAGCTGCCATTGTTTCAGCTTCCGAATCCGAGTGCTCTGAATGAATAGAAAAAGTCTCGTCTCTATCAGATTCCGAAGGTGTCTGATTCTTTTTTATAGCTTCCAGTCTTTCTCGTTTCGCTTTCTGAAGTCTAGCTTGCAACGATCGTTCTGGCTCTGCGTCAAAAAGAAATCCTGCTGAGGCCTTACCTCGCATAAAAAGATTAGATAATTATTAGTGATGAGCAAATAGAATAACAAAATATAATTTTAGTTGCAGAGCAACAAAAATTCAATTGAATTATTATTTAACTTATATTTTGTCAATCCCCGGCAACGGCGCCAAAAAGTTGATCGGAAATTAGCAAGTGTACTACTTTCTACTGATGTAGTTCATAAAGTGGAAAATATTCCAGTATCGATCTCAAGGATTGTTGTGGCAATATAAGTTCTATAATGATTCAATCAAACAAAAGAACCTGGGGATTTGGTTTGATGTTGTATAATAATGACTAAAATTATATTAAAACAAACGGTAAGAATAAATCACAAATTATCAGATATGAGTAGATTGCTAGGGCGTTGGTGAATGATTTCTCTTATAACAAACTTATCTTCTTAAAACAACAACATAGGTTCATCAGTTAATTACCGGTTCTCTAGAGTATCTCATTCTAAGTCCTTAGTAATAAGATTTTCTTGACATCTCTACCTAATTACTATGTCCATAGGTAATTACGGTAAGATCAAGTATTCAAATAACAAGAATTTCGGTCATAATAAGATATCCCTAGTCCTAGGAGATATGAGTTATCATATGTTCTAAATCATGTCAACAAGCGAATTACTGTCCAGTTAAAATCACTTATCAAAATCAAAACCCGTTTTTCTGACGGGAAAAGCATTACGATCAGACAAAGAACAAATCAACTGAATAGAAACTAATATTATTGTTGCATCAATTCAACATGTTCATCACAATTGAAATCAGAGTCACCCCCTAGCAATGGGGGGTTTAGCTACTCATAACAGAAAATAAAACTAAAATAAAAACAGTGTTCATTACAGCAATTTTTGGATGAATCAATCTTTAGACGTGTCGTAGTCTTCAATCATGAAACTTCCGCCAATCCTGAGCTCTCCAGTCTTCTAAAATCTATTTTTTTCTGCAAATTGGTCGAACCCTCTCCCAAACGCGTTTTCTTCTTTTTATATTTCTCTTTCTGGGCTTTTTGGCAACTAAAGCCCAAGGTATCACGCAGAAACGCGTGTGGAGCAGGGAGACGCGTCCAGGGACGCGTGTGGCCAGAGGGGACTTTTTCTTTGCTTTTTCTTCAGTTGAAACGCGTCCAGGGACGCATGTGGCCAGAGATTGCATTTTTGGCCTTTAAGGACGCGTTTGGGCACGCGTGTGGGAAGCAGAAACGCGTCCAGGGACGCATGTGAGTAGGACTTTCATTTTTTTGACCCCCTTCTGGAGTGGGACGCGTTTGGGGACGCGTATGGGCAGCAACATGGTTTTCTGGCTTCCTGGAGGCTTGGAGACGCGTTTGGACATGCGTTTGGGCCGAATGTCTTTTTCCTTAACTTTCACACATGTCCGGAGTTATGTCTGAACAATGCTCGATTCACTTCCTCGCTATTTTACCTGCAAAAACACACAAAATCTTCCCACAAAGACCAGTAGTGTCAGAATCAAACCAATTGGCCAAACAATTATAAAACAATGACATTTTTATTGCAACTGGCTTAATTTAGTAACCAAACATCACAAAAATTAACTGAGATGACTGATGAACTATAGCAAAACTATGACTGATCACATTAGATGTTCCAAAGATAATATCATCAACATAAATTTGACAAATTAATATATCTTTCTTAAATGTTTTACAGAAGAGAGTAGTATCCACTTGTCCTCTAGTGAAACCATTGTTTAGAAGGAAAGAACTTAATCTTTCATACCAAGCTCTAGGTGTAACAGCCCGAATTTAATTAATTGACTAATTAAATTAAATAAGCATTTATTTACTTAATTTGGAAGAAGTTTGATAATTAATTGGATCGTCGGCATTATTGAGAAACGCGTTCGGATCATTAAGTGAAGTTGGAATTTATTGGTTAATCGAAGAATTAATAAAGTGGAATATGTAGAGAAATAATATTAGAAATAATATTATTATTGGATTTTTATTTATTTGAGATAAAGTCGGATTTAATTGGATTAATCAGAAAATAATATTAAGGGTAATAATATTATTTGTAGGAGCATAATTATTTATTTGACTACTCTATTTTATCAATTGGGCCTAATTAGGTAGGAAGTGGAATTATATGGGGTAAGCCCAATATGAATAATACAGTAAAGGGTAGAATGAGAGAGAGGGGTATCATTTTCATTTTTTTGCTGAGTTTTTTCAGAAGGAGAAAAGGAGGAGAAGAGGAGCAAAAAGGGGAAGAACAACAAGGGACAAAAGTTAGGGTTTGAAGCACATTGAAGAGGTAAGGGGGAGAATCCCTATTATTATGGGTTAGTATGATTGGGTCAATGAGTTGAGTAACATGATTAGATTTGTTGTTGATTGAATCCATGGAAATGTTAATTGATTTAGTAGTAGTATTGCTGAGTTTCATAATGGAAATTGACTTGGTAATAGGAAATAATGGTTAAATGCTGCCTCGTTAATTTCCTATTGTTGTTGTTAATTGTTGTTAGCTAATATGATTGGAAACAAATTGAAAACATGGTGAGTGTGGTGACGATGGCCGACAGCGTCATTTTTCTTTTCATACTGTTTCCATGGTGTTATAATATTTTGTCTCCTCTGCTGTGTCTACGGTCCTGTCCTATGTGCTCATATTTTATTAATTGGTTTGTTTTCTATTCCCAACATGTGCCTGTTATGTTAGTATATGCAAACTGATATTTATATTACCATGTGAATGGAATTATAATATATATTGGAAATGAATTATGATTATAAGATCATATGTAATTGAAGAAACATGGATATGCTAGAAATTGAAAATGAAAGTAGAATTGAGTTGAAAAGTAAGTGTATATATCTATTATATAATTGGATGTTGGTATTAGACATTTCTTTTAATTAAGTAGAAATAGTAACGTAACAGGTAGTAGCTTTGGAACATTTTAGTAATAATTATATAACATATAAATTTAAGACAGGCCCGTTTGATCGAATAGCCGAATTAAGCGGTATAATTAATTGTTCGGAATTTTATGAAAATTTACGTGGTAGCTAAGTTTAATTAGTCGATTAATATGGTTGTGTTATTTTGTTGAAATTTTGATATTTACGAACCGACCGAAATAGTGTGGATTTAAATATTATTTTATATTAAATATTAGTTTTGGAATAGAAAATGAATTAGTAAATTGGAACTAATGTAGTGTAATTATTAATTGGGTGAGTTTCTTAATAGTTGAATTAATTGCAATGAGTTTAATTGATTGGAATATACTTGAAGTTGGATCAATTATTCGGTTTGTCGGTAAATTACGGTACTTTGAGGATTCGTCCGTAATTGTGTTTTGGTTTGAATATGTATGTTAAGAATAATATATGTATATGCCATGATGTTGTACTAATATTGATTCTCTGTGAGTAGTTGGTTAATATTAATTCTAATGATTAATTGCTTGATGTTGAAAGTGTGTGTTCATGTATAATTGACAAAAATGAGAATTAACATGAGATAGTATGGTTACTAGTGTTAAATGGATTATGTGAATCATAATTGATTAATTGGCCTCTTATATGTGAATGATGTGTGTGTGTTGTGAATGTTGTGTACAATTGGTGGATAATTCATAGAGTTGAATTATTGTGATATGCGGAAAGTTAAGATGGTAGAGATGATCTTAATTGCATATATTTGTGATATTATATATACATTCATATCATAGTGTGCCTTGAAACACAGGTGGATTTGCTTTGAAACACAAGCAGGCTTGGATTCTAAAGTGAATCAGAAGCCGTAAACTATATGTTTACAACTGGGGGACTTTGATCTTGTCCGGATCAGAAGTGTGGCTTAGATTCTAGAGATATGAATCGGAGGCCGGTGAAACTTAGAATTTCACATTGGTACCACATGCATAGTGTCACATGTTTCATTGAGTCACATTAGAGTTAAGTGATAGTTGACTATGTGCATTATGTTGTCATGATATGTGCATGATTGTGATAATTGATTACGTGCATTATGTTGTTGTAATAAGTGTACGAGTGAACAATTGATTATGTGCATTGATGTCGTAATGCTACATGTATGAGTTTGGTAATTGATTATGTACACTTGGTGTTGTAGTGATATTTGTATTAGTTGATAATTGAGAATGGGTGATGTTTGAATACGTAATTGGTTAAATGCGGAAATATGTGATAATTATGGCTATATGTATAATTTAGAAAAATAGTATTGAGATATTATACTCTTATACTTGGTGTATGCTTAATATATGTGAATTATGATTAGCATTAATTTTATGATTAGGCAAGTGTAATGCATTCCTATAATTGTTGATTTAACCATTGTATCTCATTATACTTTCTTCATAATGGTTCGTATTCTCACCCTTCTGTTTTAATGTTGCCCTCGTTTGGCGACATGCAAGTTTGACGATTAGTAGCTGGCGTGTGACCTAGTCGGAGTTTCGTCCGAGTTGCTTGATAATTAAGTAGCGAGTCAATGCTCTGGTCATGTAACACTGGGTAGCTTAGATGTTGAACTCATGTTCTATTTGTTTATGTATTTTGTTATAACTTGTGAACCTGTTTAACTGGTTACTTGTTGTTGAGAGGCTTTAGGCCAAATATTATGATCATGGTATGGGACATGTATCATTTATATGAAACACATGAGTATCACTTTCCATTGTTAATGCATATTCTGGATGAATTATGATTATATGTCAGGTGTTATTTGAAATGACCAGGTGTATTGTATTTTATGGATAAATGCTGTCGGTTTTAAAAGCTTTTTAGTTTTTGAAAACATCGATGTGACGCCCTTTTGAGTTATATGCATGCTTATTCTCTGATTATATGCTTATTATTTTATAGGGTAAAAAGGGGTGTTACATTAGTGGTATCAGAGCATAGTCGACCAGTTGGTCAAGGTTATTAATGTCTTTTATCCTGTTGTATTTGATTCGTGTATCTGACACAATCGATACTGTTTTGTCTGGTTGTTTGGTTGTTTAGGACGATGGCCGCAGGAAGGAATGTTGACATTAATGTTGGGGCAATGATGAGGTGGACTGGTGCGATCGGACAAGCGCCGTAAGAGAATGTCGGTTATGGAGGAAAGGATGAGTGTCGTGCTTTTGGAGACTTTCAAAAGTGCAACCCGCCGATCTTTGAAGGAGGTTATGGACCGGATAAAGCGCATGCATGGATGAGTGAAATTGAGAAGATCTTTCAAGTCGTGAGTTGTACTGATGTACAGAAGGTACAGTTTGGTACTCACATGCTGACAAAAGAAGCCGACGTTTGGTGGAGTAATATTGTGCGGAGATTTGAAAGAGAAGGTATCGAAGTTACTTGGACTCTTTTCCGTAATGCATTTTTGGGAAACTATTTTCCAGAAGATGTGCGTGGAAAGAAAGAAGTGAGGTTTCTACAGTTGAAACGAGAAGGAGGACAGTTCCGTGGGAAACCGTATGATAACAAGAAGGAACAATCTGCTTTTGTCAAGAAGCTAAGTGGGGGAGGGACTCCTACTCCACTTAAGTGTTTCATATGTGGTGTTGGAGGTCATCGCGTTGTTGATTGTGACAAGGATCTTGTGACTTGTTTCAAGTGTGGCAAGCTGGGTCACATAGCTGCTAAGTGTATAGTTGGTTCGAGTGCGACTTATTACAACTGTGGCTAGCGAGGTCACATTCTGTCGCGGGGAAAAATCGTTATATTTTTGTGGATGAGACACCTGATGCCTTCTTTGGGCTCGAGTGCTCATAAAAATGATTTTTCTTTGTTTCGACCAAACTTTTTATTGTTTCCAAAGTAGGAAAAGGAAAAAATCTGCAATAACCTTAAAAGTGGGGGAGAGATCTTGGGTAAGAGGGTTGGTTATACGAAGGGAAGGTATTAGCACCCAACGTATCTATAGTACTCTATAGGCTTCTTTGTTGTTTTTGTTTCATTCCATGTTATGGTGGAGGTTCTGTTGTGAAATAGGTGGGACCTAAGGTGTTTGTTTGATTATGCTCGCAAAGATCATCGCGATCCTCTGCATACATATCCCTTAGAGGGAATCAGAGCATCTGTAGCTCGGGTCTATGGGTGCTAAGGTTTGAGTGGTTTGAGGGAGAAGTTTTGCTCGCCAAGGATACGACCTTGTGCCTACGTATTCTCAAAGGGATGTTGAGAAAGTCAGAGCAATCGTAGTTCCCACTTATGCTAGTGGAAGAAAAGGATAAGAGACAAATGTCATCTAAATGTTCGATGTATCTAATCTATATCATCACATACATCTGTTTGTTTTTGTTTGAAAATCTTTTCATTATAAGCCCTGGGCCATGCCACTTATGGTGCTTAGAATGACAAAGATGCTTTTTAGCCAGCCTTGTGGCAAAAACTTTCAATGAAGTCAGCCTTGTGACAAAAAGTTTTGATTAATCAGCCAGCCTTGTGGCAAAAGTTTCAATGAAGTCAGCCTTGTGACAAAAACTTTGATTAATCAACCAGTATGGTGGCAAAAAGTTTGATTGATTAGCCAGCCTTGTGGCAAAAAAGGTTTGATTGATTGATTGATTGTGATGATATAGAAGAGATACTCCTATCATAGAGATGATAAATGTCTAATCTCCTAGGGTATTTGTTTTGGATATTGGGGATGCTTATAAGAAGCTCGTGGGTCCTTGTACGAAGCCCAAGAGGAGGCTAATCGAGGGTCCTTGCATTGTAAGCCCAAGAGGAGGCTATGGGAGGGACTATCGAGGGTCCTTGCATTGTAAGCCCAAGAGGAGGCTATGGGAGGGACACTCGTTTATACAAAGCCCAAGGGGAGGCATGGTATAGTTGGTTTGAGCTCTTAGAGCGATTTCACCGGGAAACCATACTCTATGTCCTAACCTAAACTAGGGAGATTCTTTGCACGAAGCCCAATAGGAGGCTATGGGGAACCTAGTGTTGTACTAAGTTGAACAAGCATATATATAACACAATAACAAATATGAACAAGTACGAACAAATATGAACAAATATGAACAAGTATGAACAAGCACATATATATGACAAGGTGTGTGTATATAATGGAGTTTATGAAGGAAATATACCTGTAAGCATGATCCATTTGTAAACACGGGGGCTCGGGACTTATACTCGGGGAGAGGCCCACTTGAGTTTATTCAAAAGCTATGTAAACAAGTATTTACAAAAGGGCTTGGGACTTATACCTACATGGAGGCCCATGGTATATTTTTGGGAAGATTTAAAGAAAACCTTCATTTTTTGATTTGTTATTCGAGGTTAAAAATCAAATTGATCGAGGTATGTACAAAAAAAAGTGTATGTACAATGAAATACCTAATTTCATGTACGGGAATGGGACTTATACCTATGTGGAGGCCGATGTTTTATTTTATAAAACATGGTTTATTGTTTTTAAAGTTTGTCGTTTTGAAGTTTGTTGCTTTGAAGACTGTTTGAGAAGTTTTATTTTTTTTTGAAGAAGTTTTTCTGTTTTGAAAAAAAACTGTACAAAAAGAAAAAAGGGATGGGACTTATACTCTCTAATATTCGAGAGGCCCCACATCATTTTGAAAGTCAATTGATCAATCCAAAAAGATTTGATCAATAGTTTCTTTTGAAAAGAAATCCAAAAAAGAAATGGTTTATCGTTTTGAAAAAACTGCGATCGTTTGTTTTAAAACAGTTTGAAATTTTGACAGAAATCAAATTAATTAAGATAAACACAAATATTATACTTAATTAACACCTAAATGATTAGGGTTTGATCACAAAATATTTACAAATGATTAAGTTTTAAAAATCAAATGAAAAAAACAATTTTTAAAGTATTAAAAACACTTAAAAACATGTCATTTTAAACCTAATTAAAAATGTATGAAATAAATATTTTTTTGTGATTTTTTGGATATTCATAAAATATATGTGTTAAATAAAGAGTGTGTAAAAAATGAAGTGAAAATGAATTAATTTGATTGGTTAATTAATTAAGTGAAGTTGTAAAGAAAATGAAGAAAATAAGTGTCAAAAAATTGGGTTTTGGTCCTGTCAGGGTTTAAACCCATGCCCTGAGGTTCACTACTCAAAACAACAACCAACTGAGCTGCGCGCGCAGCTTGTTAGTGACACATGTTCCATTCAATATATTGAAAAACAAACATTTGAAATTTATGAACAAAAAATGGCGCCAAGAACACACCCTAATTTGATTTTTGAAAATCTTTGAAACTGGACCAAATTGATCAAGTGAAGGGTCTATCTTGCTCGGTTTTTCACAAGGATTATGATGGTGATCTTTAATTTCATTTATTTTCACTCTAAGATGATCAATTTTTTGGAAATCGCGAAGAACCCTAATATGACAAATCATTGTGAAATCGTGTATGATCATGATATGATGCAATTGATTGAGGGTTAATGATCCACATGTGCGTAGAAACAAGATGGCAAACGAGTTTTTAATTTATGATGCATGTATGTATGAGTTTGAAGTTCATGAGCACTTACCTCAAAAACGGCCAAACTGAGAATTGAATTTTGATCTGGAGGTGTTACAGATGCTTTTGATGATCTGGATAGCTTCAATGATGATTATGGAAGGTGTCTGGATGCTTGGAACAACCTGAATTCATCTGAGCATGGCCATGGTACCCGATCTGCAATAGGGCCAAGTATGAATCGAGCTTGATGATTTTGGAGTTACAGGTCAGGGATGATTATTGGGATAGTTCATATATGGTATATGGATTGTGTTTGGATGATTAGCTTGGACAGAATTGGCCTGGAATTGATTTTTGCATGATAAGGCTAGTGTTATGCATATTTGGGAAGTGAGGTAGTGATTCAGAGTTCTTGATGTTTTTGGAAGGTTTCAATGGTTCAAACAACTTCCATATGGTATTTGGGAAGTGTTAGAAGCATCACTTTGCTTAGAACTTCAAAGGTTTAGAGGTTGAGAATTTTACCTCTTTTGAAAACTATGAAACTTGCATTCTAAGAAAGGAAGAGAAAACCTATGTTTATGAGGTTTTGGTGTGATTTGGAGAGTGGAAATGACCTATATTTATAGGCCAAGCTTTCTGAATACAAAGCCCTTGCAAGTGGAACAAAGAGTGATGATTTGGCTTAAGAGATAAAATGGAATCTTTACATTTAATGCAAATGGTTAAAAGTGACTTAACCATGGTTATTTTGCCAAGCTTCTTATCTCTTTCCTTTCTGATCCTAAACCAGAAAATATCTCTCAATTATTGCATTGGTGTGTCATCACTTGTGTTATAGGTCACATGGTACATAACTTTGGCAAAAATGACTTGAAATTTCAAGTGAAATGGTCACTAATGGAGAAATTCAAAGCCATAGCTACACTCCATATTTTTTCATGCTCTTGGACATTTTGGAAAACTCATGTTACACACTTCAAAACCCTAGTTGAAAGTTTCTTCAAGACCTTTAAGGAAATGGGTGAAAAAGATCCATGAACTTTGAAGAAAATGAGATTTTAAGTGCATTTTTTCAAAAGATACCAACTTTGAAGCTCCATATCTCTTAAATGGTTGATCTTTTGAAAAAATATTATATGTGTCAAAGTTGTTTATTGGATCAAAATCTACAACTTTCTTGTTGGAAGTTTTTTTCATTTTGTAGGTGAAATTTTGAGTTATTCCCTTCGAAAGTTTGGAAAAAACCATTGAAAAACACTTAAAAAATTTTCTAAGTATGAAAGTCAAACTTTTGACTTTTTGATTCTTGATTGATTTTCTTGATTTTTCTTGATCAAATGACTTCATATATCATATGTTGATGATTTGAAACTTCAAAAGTTATGGTTGACCAAAATTCCCCAAAAGTCAATGGTGATCTTGTACAGTTGACTTTTTCAGACGAATCGCGTTTCTGGAGATTTCAAATGAACCAAGCTATTCTCACCAAATGAATGGTATGAATGGATTATGTTGAGGTATTAGAGGATATTTAATCATAGCTTGAGTTGTGGTACCATGCTCTGATTAAAAAGTCAGTGGTTCAGGTGAATTAGGTCAAAAACCCTAATTGTCGACCTGATGAAATTGATGACTGTGGATCTTGAATTAAGATGTAATTTCCATTGGATATTGTCATAAGGATTATTTGAAGATGATTGAACCCTTTGAGTGACTTCCTGGGGATTTTTAGGGTTTCCCAAATGTGATCCCTGATTTCAGTCCCTGATAGTTCAAAACCCTAATCTGATGATTTGAAATTTCACTATTGATCAAAACCCTGGTGTAGGAGATGTCCTGAGTTTCCTGTGTTCGAAGCCGAAGAAGAGGAAGAAAAGGAGATCCCGGACGAGATCTCTCGATTACTTAAGCACGAGGAAAGAGCCATTCTGCCTCACAAAGAGCCTTTAGAAAAGATCAACTTGGGTTCCGAAGAAGACAAAAAAGAAGTGACCATTGGATCGCTGCTTGATGCTGATATCAAGAGTAAGTTGACAGACCTTCTCAAAGAATATGTTGACGTGTTCGCCTGGTCCTACCAAGTCATGCCTGGGTTCGATACCAATATTGTTCAGCATTACTTACCATTGAAGCCAGAATGTCCGCCAGTTAAGCAGAAATTGCGAAGGACTCACCCTGATATGGGTAACAAGATCAAAGTGGAAGTTCAAAAGCAACTCGACGCAGGTTTTCTTGTCACCTCTGAGTATCCTCAATGGTTGGCCAACATAGTGCCAGTTCCAAAGAAAGATCGCAAAGTCAGAATGTGTGTTGGCTATCGTGACTTGAACAAGGCCAGTCCAAAAGATGACTTTCCATTGCCGCATATTGACATGCTGGTTGATAACACCGCTAAGTTCAACGTCTTTTCCTTCATGGACGGGTTCTCCGGTTATAATCAGATCAAGATGGCTCCTGAAGACATGGAGAAGACATCTTTCATCACCCCATGGGGTACCTTTTGCTACAAAGTGATGCCGTTTGGATTAAAGAATGCAGGCGCAACTTACCAAAGGGCAATGACTACTCTCTTTCATGACATGATGCATAAAGAAATTGAAGTTTATGTGGACGACATGATAGCCAAGTCCAACACAGAAGAAGAACATATTGAATACCTTTTGAAGTTGTTTCAACGACTAAGGAAATATCAGCTTCGCTTGAATCCTAACAAATGTACTTTTGGGGTTAGATCTGGAAAACTCTTGGGTTTCATTGTCAGCCAAAGAGGTATCGAAGTAGATCCCGACAAAGTCAGAGCTATTCAAGAGATGCCTGCACCAAAAACTGAAAAGCAAGTAAGAGGATTTCTCGGACGATTGAACTATATCTCCAGGTTTATCTCTCAAATGACTGCTACTTGTGGGCCAATTTTCAAGCTTCTCCGCAAAGATCAAGGGGTTGTATGGACTGAAGATTTCCAGAAAGCGTTCGACAGTATCAAGGAATACCTGTTAGAACCACCAATATTGATTCCTCCGGTTGAAGGAAGACCACTAATCATGTACCTTACCGTGTTAGAAGAATCCATGGGTTGTATGCTTGGACAGCAAGATGAAACTGGTAAGAAGGAGCATGCCATCTATTACCTGAGTAAGAAATTCAAAGATTGTGAGTCTCGTTACTCCATGCTCGAAAAAACATGTTGTGCTTTGGCTTGGGCTTCAAAACGTCTCCGCCAGTACATGATCAACAATACTACTTGGTTAATCTCCAAAATGGATCCGATCAAGTACGTCTTTGAAAAGCCTGCCTTAACAGGAAGGATTGCCCGATGGCAAATGTTGTTATCCGAGTATGACATCGAATACCGTGCTCAAAAAGCGGTCAAAGGAAGCATTCTCGCTGATCAATTGGCGCATCAGCCAATTAATGAATATCGATCTCTCAAGTTTGACTTTCCTGACGAAGATGTCATGTACTTGAAGATGAAAGATTGTGACGAACCGTTACCTGAAGAAGGTCCTGATCCTGGATCAAGATGGGGCCTAATTTTTGATGGAGCACTAAACGCTTTTGGCAATGGAATTGGAGCAATCATCGTCACTCCCAAGGGTACTCATATCCCATTCTCTGCCAGATTACTATTTGATTGCACCAACAACATTGCAGAATATGAAGCTTGTATCATGGGTCTCGAAGAAGCCATTGACTTAAGGATCAAGATCCTAGACATATATGGAGATTCAGCCCTCGTGATCAACCAAATCAAAGACAAGTGGGAAACTTACCACCCTGGTTTGATTCCTTACAGAGATTATGCAAGACGTCTGTTGACTTTCTTCAACAAGGTTGAATTGCATCATATACCTCGAGATCAGAATCGAATGGCAGACGCCTTGGCTACTCTATCTTCCATGTTCAAAGTCAATCATTGGAACGATATGCCTACAGTCAGAATCACGCGCCTTGAAAGGCCTGCCTATGTGTTTGCAACTGAAGCAGTCATCGATGATAAACCGTGGTTCCACGACATCAAGCGCTTCCTTCAAACTCAAGAGTACCCACTTGGGGCATCAAACAAAGATAAGAAAACTCTAAGGAGACTTTCTGGCAGTTTCTTCCTGAACGGAGATGTGCTATACAAAAGAAACTTCGACATGGTTTTGCTCAGATGTGTGGACAGACACGAAGCAGACATGTTAATGCATGAAGTGCATGAAGGGTCCTTTGGAACTCATTCAAATGGGCATGCAATGTCCAAAAAGATGTTAAGAGCAGGATACTATTGGTTGACAATGGAATCTGACTGTTATAAACACGTGAAAAGATGTCACAAGTGCCAGATCTACGCAGATAAGATCCATGTGCCACCGACTCTACTTAACGTTCTCTCATCTCCATGGCCTTTCTCCATGTGGGGTATCGACATGATTGGAATGGTCGAACCAAAAGCTTCAAACGGTCATCGTTTCATCCTGGTGGCAATTGATTACTTCACCAAATGGGTCGAAGCAGCATCTTACGCCAATGTTACAAGACAAGTGGTTGTGAGGTTAATCAAGAATAACATCATTTGCCGATATGGTGTTCCCAGCAAGATCATTACTGACAATGGCTCGAACTTGAACAACAAAATGATGAAAGAACTGTGTGAGGAATTCAAGATTGAGCATCATAACTCTTCTCCTTACAGACCAAAAATGAACGGCGCCGTGGAAGCCGCCAACAAGAACATTAAGAAGATTGTCCAGAAAATGGTCGTCACTTACAAAGACTGGCATGAAATGCTGCCATTTGCTTTACATGGGTACCGTACTTCAGTGCGTACTTCAACAGGGGCAACTCCCTTTTCTCTAGTATACGGCATGGAAGCTGTGCTCCCCGTAGAAGTTGAAATCCCATCAATGAGAGTCCTCATGGAGACTAAGTTATCAGAGGCTGAATGGTGTCAAAATAGATACGATCAGTTGAACTTAATCGAAGAAAAACGTATGACTGCTCTATGCCATGGACAGTTATACCAAGCAAGGATGAAACAAGCCTTCAACAAAAAGGTTCGACCTCGTGAATTTCGAGAAGGCGACCTCGTGCTTAAAAAGATCTTGTCTTTTCAACCAGATTCTAGGGGCAAATGGTCTCCTAATTACGAAGGCCCTTATGTTGTCAAAAGAACATTTTCTGGCGGCGCCATGACTCTTGCAACCATGGATGGTGATGAACTCCCACATCCTGTGAATGCTGATGCCGTCAAGAAATACTTTGTCTAAAAAATACAAAAGAACAGCTCGCTAAGTCGAAAACCCGCAAAGGGCGACTTAGGCAAAAATGAGCGTCTCGGTGGACTGATAACCCGAAAGGGCGGTCCAGGCAAAAATTAGAGACAATAAACAGAAAAAATGCATCCTGGTAGATTGTAAACCTGAAAGGGCAATCTAGGCAAAAATTAGGGATTCATGACAAAGTAACTGCATCTGTCTGTACTTCGTCACCAGAATCGTCTTTTCCATCAAAGGATCTTCAATCAAATCATCGCCAATCTGAAGCGACCAGCACAGTTGGAACTCAAAGTTGTTAGGGAGAATAGTGGTTATTGCTTTCAATGTAGCCTTTTCCGCATAATTACCATTTCCAACTTTTGTAAATACTCTATGGAATCACGCCTTTAGCTGATTACCATCAACAGCTATCTCCATAGGATGAATCAAAGATTATGATAGGAAAAGCTCTTCTATCCCCAGTGAAGAAGCTCTTCTATCCCCAGTGGAAAAGCTCTTTTATCCCTAGTGAAGAAGATCTTTCATCTCCAGTGAAGAAGTTCTTCCATCTCAGTAAGAAAGATGCTCAGCTTCCCCAGAGAAGTTGAAAGCATGCAACACCATTCATCACCCGTGTTATCTACACCGTGTTGAAGAACATTTGCCAAGTATCTGGTTGTATTGCGACGTTGGTCCGTCTCCAGTATATACTTCTTTGTCTGTCAGTGTCGTCAACATGCATGCAACATTCATGACATTCATCATTCATACATATTTGCATCATTTATGCATTCTTGCATTTTTCAAATGTTTGTTTTAAAATCACTTGTTTAGGATATATCTATCCTCAAAAAAAAATAATAAAAAAAAATTAAATAAAAGAAAGAAAAGAAACAAGTATGGGTGTGTCATCTCTCTAGTAGGTTGTCACCCATAAGCAGAAAGAACATCTTCTTTCTCCAGTTCCCCACTGAGATCATTCCTCGTGGAAGAAGGTTGCTTTAGTTTTCTCCTCTCTAAACGAAGGAGAAAATCCCCATTTGAGTTCATTCCTCATTAGGTACTGTAGCAACCTGCCTAAAAAATTTCAGCTTTCGAGTCGCCACCTATTCTGAAGGGCGAATAGGAAACCCTACGCAGATAAGAGATTGAGGGTAAGTTATTATAATCAGGCTAAGGGAAGGTGTTAGGCACCCTCAGCCCTTTCCTAAAGGCTAATGTTCAAAGATTAGGGTTGCATGGTAGGGTTTGTAAAGAAATGTGGCAAACAAAATTATAATGACATGATTGAGATTTTGAAGAGGAGGACTCGCCTTGTTGCCAAGTGCCTACGTACCTCCTTAGGGAGGATCAGAGTCTACGTAGTTCGGGAAGGGTTGTACGCCATTTAGAGTTTGAATTTGATTTGATATGGTTTTTTAGAGGCTTTTTAGTTAGCCTATCGCAGTTTGTTTTGTCTTGTAATTTGAATGGATTTTAGAATTATTAGGGTTTGGGCGTACAACCCTGATTTGGCACAATTAACCGCAATGATCAATAGGTTTGATCACCATAGTTAAAAGATTAAGGATTTGCATTGTTACCAATTCAAATCGATTAATTCGATTATCACTAATAACAACTTATTGTATTTTATTATTTTATGAATTTCGCGTTTTATATTGTTACCTCTCATAATCGATTAGCACGACTACAAATAATAACAAATTAAATTAAATAATGAGGCAAGATTAATCACCACAATCAATAAGATGATTGCAGCCATTTAATCGAATTTGGTTTGATTTTTATTTTGACTTAAACAGTATTTTAATTAAAATTATTGTTAACCACAGCGATCAATTGATTTAATCGGCGCGAATAACAAATTAAGAATTTTAATGTAATTATCATATATTTATTCTATATATAAAAAAATAATTGTAATATAATTAACATATATTAAAATAAATATTTTAATTAGATTAACCAAAATAATTAAGGGAAATTAGGTTTTATTGAGATTATGATTCAGTATGGTTATATTGAGGGTATATGGTATAGGGTTTAATCCTGGGCGTTAGATCTGAAGTTAGTGGAGAATTGAAGGTTGGATCGTGAGGGTGCATGATGGGAGTTGCGCCCTGAGGCGCACCGGATCCACTAGAAATTCTCAGAAAAATAATATGTGGGAGGGGAGGCTCGAACCTGTGACCTCACCCTCCATGACACGCTTCTTAACCATTCCAACCAAATGACGCGCTTGTTTATAATACACCTTCAGTACAACAAATACAAAACAAGACTCTAAATGGAAATCATGCGCGCGAAATTCAAACCAGCAAATTAAGTGATGACACGTTATCATCTTCTCAAACGCGCCTGTAACAACTTTACGAAATTAGCTACGATTTAGCTGCGAGTTTATTCGTAGCCATTAAACTTAGAAAAATAGCGATTAGGCCCTCCCTGAGTATAAATGTTTCGCACTCCTTCAATCTTGTTCGTATCAACCTTGCGAACACAGTTATACCCTCGATTTAGCTTAATTTTACCTCTATAGCAAAACCCCTAATTGGAAACCCTAGAACTCAAAACGGACTCCCATGGTAACACTCGATTACGATGCGTAAGCTTAAAATAACCAACCCAGAATCGTTCACGACATTGAAACAAACATGAATATGCAATTATATTTCAATGATGATGCGTATACAGTCCAGATCGAAGAGGTTTTCAGAGTGACTTACTTTGATGAATAGGAGAATGTTCTGGGGGTGTTGATGACGCGCGAGTATCCAGACACGTTCCTAATCCCTCAACGAAGCTATTGCAACTTTCAAACTGGAATGAAACGCCTTAATTCCCTGAAACCGATCTTGAGTTTCTTGGAGAATTTTTGTGTTCTTGCAAGTTCTCTTCTCTGCAGCTTTTTCGACCCCTAGTCCATTGGCTTGTGTTGTATACTTATAGGAGAGTAGAATTAGGGTAAATCTTTGTTCAAAACCTCACTTAAATCCAATCTTCCTAATTTGAGAAATTGATTTTATTTCTTGCATTTTAAGCTACTATATTAGGCCCAATTTGTATTAATTTCCTTCTCCAATCAGTATGCACGAAATTATATTATATTTGGACAGTAATTCTGATTGGAAGTCACACAAAATCTAATTTTAACAAAATATTTGATCTTTAATCTTTATTAAATCATAAAAGTGAAATAAAAATCATATTAATTCAAATATAATGCTAATTTTTGTGGCAAGTGGTTTTTGGGCATGCTAATAGCTTGTGGACCAAGTTTGTATGAAAAAACTATGGGCCCTTTTGCAAAGTTTCTTCATTTGAACCCTCCTTTTTCACATTTGGTCCCTAAAAACCACCTAACTTTGATCAAGCATATCTCCTTCAATTTTTGAGCTATGAGGGAGTTCTAATACTTTTTAGAAACCTCAAGAGGTCCTCTACAAGCCACTTTGGAACATATTCTTCATTTGAAGCTTTTATCTTGACCATATTCTCTTTGGGAAAAAAACTGCTTTTGAAGGATGCCTGATAATGACCTGTAATCTCTTGCCTTGTATCTCCTAAATGAAGCATTTCTAGCCTTGGCTTGTGAGACACAAAGTTGTAGAGAATTCAATTTCCTTCAAAATAGGCTTTGAGTGGGGAATTTCTGATGTTCCATGTGAAAGTTATGCCCAGTCAAAGTTGGGTTGACTTTCTTCTAAGAAACCCTAATTTGAACCTTTTTTGTATTGGTTCATCTCTGAGTTTCTATTAATGGAATCATGATCAATTCTTGATCAAATGATGGTTATGCACCTCATGTTTGCCCAATAATTATGGTTTGGATCATGCCTTAATTGTGATTGACCTTTCGTTTTGAATCAGTTGACTGTGAATTATCTGGATCTTTTGAATGAGCCATGTCTTGAGATTTGAACTTTGCCTTTGTTATGAGAGAAGTGTGGGAGGTAAATTTTGGGGTATGACAGGTACAAAGTCTTGCTTGACCGTTTCTTTCCAATTCATTCTTGGATAGAACTTTTTCTTTACCAAAAAAATTCAAAAAAAATCCGATTCCTCAAACGGAGTCGTGAAAAACAGACAATAAGCAATAGCCTCATCATCTAAGCAGCTTATGTCTCTTTCAAAAGACTTTTTTTTCCTCTCTAGGAAATCAATCATGAAGACCATTTGACAATCAGGGCCTTATTACTGTTCACAAGGCTGAATAACCAGTAATTTCCCTAGTAAAGTCTCTAGAATCATTTTATCACTCGGCTGATAATTGATCATGTCTTCAGAACCTCTATCAAGAGGCTGGTAGTCGATAACTTTTTGTCCTGGTTATATTATTTAACATGTCTATCACCATGCTGATAGTCGGTAATATTAACCGAACCTTTGAAACTCTTTTTTACCTCATCAAGTATATCGCCATGCTGATAGTCGGTAATACAGTTTCATACCTTTCACCTTCGCATTATTAAACAAGTCTATCCCCATGCTGATAGTCGATAATGTCGATAGGTAAGCTTTTCTTACAAAGCTATCATCCCCCGGTGAAGCATACACTTGCTTTCCCGAAAAAGAAAAAAACGGATTCTCTTCCTAAAAACGGATTGAGGCATCCTTCTAAATCTCTTTTCCCCAGCGGATTCAGTTCTTGATATCCCCTCGGTAAAGATATCCTTGCATCATTCGCAATTTTGGTATCTTAGGTCCAAAATTTGCGTCTTCTGATATTTAAGTCTCTTCCACCCTATCAAAACGAAGATTTTCAATCTTCATATCTCAGGTTGAAGAAACTTAAATAGGGGCATCTGTCATACCCCAATTTTTGACCTAAGATACCACCTCATATCATTTGCATATGCATCATTTGCATCTCTAACAAATTGCATAGTTTGTGTTTGCTTTTGTGTTGAAAGTTTGTAAGTTTCTCATGTTAAATCCATGTTAAAAGTTTATAAAAAAAAATTATCCTTTGCAAATGTTACTGAAATTAGAAATGAAGTGTAGTATGCAAAAAAGGAAATTTATTGATATTGCCTTGAATTGGCGAATGTACAGAAATGCGAAGAAAGAAAATGACAAATAGAAATGATATTAATACTGCCGTTGCTTTTTGTTATCAAGGGCCCCAATAATCCTTCGACTTCCGAAGTAGATGATTACACGACCCCTTATCCTTCGTAGTTTGCCTTCGGCTTATGTCCGGTAATCCTGCTTTTGCTAGGCATAATACCTCTTGACCGCGTCTGAGTTGATTGGGTGTGGTAGCTCATCCCCATCCATTGTAGTGAGGACTAATGCCCCTCCTGAGAACACCGTTTTTACAATGTATGGACCTTCGTAGTTAGCTGTCCATTTTCCACGGGCGTCGAGTCGAGGTAACAGTATCTTCTTGAGGACAATGTCACCTTCTTTGTAGGTTCGAGGTCGGACCTTCTTATCGAACGCTTTTTTCATCCTCTTCTGATAGAGTTGTCCGTGACACAAAGCTGTCAGTCGCTTTTCTTCAATGAGATTAAGTTGATCAAAACGAGTTTTTACCCATTCCGATTCTTCTAACTTTGTGTCGGCTATGACTCTTAGTGACGGGATCTCCACTTCGATTGGGAGGACAGCTTCCATACCGTAGACTAGGGAGAAGGGGGTTGCCCCTGTAGACGTACGCACCGAGGTTCTATAACCGTGTAAGGCGAATGGGAGCATTTCGTGCCAATCCTTGTATGTTTTCACCATCTTTTGTATTATCTTTTTGATATTTTTGTTTGCAGCTTCGACAGCGCCGTTCATTTTAGGCCTGTATGGTGAAGAATTGTGGTGTTCGATCTTGAACTCCTTGCACAGCTCCCTCATCATGTTATTGTTCAGATTCGACCCATTATCGGTGATAATCCTGCTTAGAACCCCATACCGACATATGATATTATGCTTGATGAACCGAGTGACTACTTGTCTCGTCACGTTGGTGTAAGAGGCAGCTTCGACCCATTTGGTGAAGTAGTCTATGGCAACCAATATAAATCGGTGTCCATTCGAAGCTTTAGGTTCTATCATCCCTATCATGTCGATTCCCCACATTGCAAATGGCCATGGTGAACTCAGAACGTTCAACGGGTTTGGTGGTACGTGCACCTTGTCAGCGTAGATCTGGCACTTGTGACAGGTCCTTGCATATTGGAAACAGTCGGCCTCCATTGTCAACCAGTAATACCCTGCTCGCAATATCTTTCTAGCCATTGAGTGTCCGTTTGCATGGGTCCCAAAGGTTCCTTCATGTACCTCCCTGATAATCTCCTTGGCCTCGTTTTTATCTACACATCTCAACAACACTGAGTCATAGTTCCTTTTGTATAAGATGCTTCCGCTTAAGAAGAACCTGGATGCAAGTCTCCTCAGTGTCTTTTTATCAATTGTTGAGGCATTCTCCGGGTATTCTTGTTTTTCCAGGTACTTTTTAATGTCGTGGTACCATGGTTTGTTGTCAGACTGCTCCTCAATCGTGAGACAATAGGCAGGCTCGTCGAAGTGTCTAACAGTTATCCGTGGTTCATGGTTTGGCCAGGTCACCTTGAACATAGAGGAGAGCGTTGCTAGTGCGTCGGCTATTTGATTTTCTTCCCTCGGGATATGAGTAAAAGTGATAGTATCAAATTCAGCCGTCAACTCCAGTATAAGGTCTCGGTATGGGATTAGTTTTGCATCTCGAGTGTCCCATTCTTTGTTGACTTGATGGATTACCAATGCTGAGTCTCCGTATACATCAAGGAGTTTGATCCTTAGGTCGATTGCAGCTTCTAACCCCAATATGCATGCTTCGTATTCTGCAACGTTGTTGGTGCAGTCGAAACATAGTCTTGCGGTGAAGGGTAAGTGCCGGTCATCGGGAGATGTCAATACTGCCCCTATGCCATGTCCTAGTGCATTTGAGGCACCGTCGAACATGAGTCTCCATACCAAACCCGGTTCGGGTCCCTCGTCGGGTCCTGGTATTTCATAGTCTCTTACTAGCATAATATCCTCATCAGGGAAGTCGAACTTCATAGATTGGTATTCCTCGAGGGGTTGGTGAGCAAGATGTTCTGCCAATACACTCCCTTTTATTGCTTTTTGAGTTACATACTGTATGTCGTATTCGGACAACAACATTTGCCACCTTGCAATTCTACCCGTGAGCGCCTGTTTTTCGAACACGTATTTTAAAGGATCCATTCTCGATATTAGCCATGTGGAATGATTCAGCATATATTGCCTTAGACGTTTGGAGGCCCATGCTAGGGCACAACATGTCTTTTCCAATGGTGAATACCGAGATTCGCAATCCGTGAATTTCTTACTGAGGTAGTAGATAGCGTGTTCTTTCCTGCCTGTTTCATCTTGTTGCCCCAGTACACACCCCATAGACCTTTCGAGTACTGTGAGGTACATGATTAATGGCCTTCCGGGTGCAGGAGGTAAGAGTATAGGTGGTTCTTGCAAGTAGTTCTTTATAGTTTCGAAGGCTACTTGACAATCGTCGTTCCACTTGATAGGTTGATCCTTCCTGAGTAGTTTGAATATAGGCTCGCATGTAGCTGTCAGATGTGAAATGAACCTTGAGATGTAATTCAATCGGCCCAGGAAACCTCGCACCTCTTTTTCTGTTTTTGGAACGGGCATCGCTTGTATGGCTTTTACTTTATCAGGATCAACCTCTATACCTCGTTGGCTTACAATAAATCCCAACAGCTTTCCCGACCTTACACCAAACGTACACTTGTTCGGGTTTAACCTGAGCTTGTACTTCTTTAAGCGCTCGAACAACTTATGTAGAATTGAAATATGCTCTTCTTCTGTGCCGGATTTGGCAATCATATCATCTACATATACTTCGACCTCTTTGGGAATCATATCATGGAATAGTGTGACCATGGCTCTTTGATATGTTGCCCCTGCATTTCTCAATCCAAAAGGCATCACTTTGTAGCAGAAGGTGCCCCAAGATGTCATGAAGGTGGTCTTTTCCATATCCTCAGGGGCCATCTTGATTTGATTATATCCGGAGAACCCATCCATAAAGGAGAACACGGAAGCTTGTGCTGTATTATCCACCAAGATATCTATATGTGGTAGTGGGAAATCATCTTTTGGACTTGCTTTATTTAGATCCCTGTAGTCTACACACATGCGCACCTTCCCGTCTTTCTTAGGAACTGGCACTATGTTTGCAATCCATGGTGGGTAATCAACTACCGCAAGAAACCCGGCATCGAACTGTTTGAGCACTTCTTCCCTAATCTTACTATCCATATCTGGTCGAACCCTTCTGCGCTTTTGCCTGACCGGCGCACACCCTTCTTTGAGAGGTAACCTGTGTACCACGATGTCTGTGTCCAACCCCGGCATGTCACGGTATGACCAAGCAAAAATCTCTGCATACTTGTGGAGGAGCTTGGTTAGCGTTGCTTTTACGTCCTTACCTAGCGTTGCTCCGATCTTAATGTTCTTGGGTTCTTCATCCGTTCCCAAGTTTATGATTTCAATGGCCTCTTGTGGAGGGAGCATGCTTTTGGATTCCTTATCCACTAACCTTGACAACTCTTCCGGAAGTTCATCGTCTTCCTCATCCCCTTCTTCAGCCTGATTAGCGAGAGCCTCGAGTTTGTATAGAGTCTCAGCAGTATTATTATCGGTGGTGTCAGAAGGTGATCTGCACATGTTTTATGTTTTGTTTTCTTTTAGTATGCAGATGTGAATGTGCTTTGTTTGTGCAAGAAATTTATTTGTCATTTTCAGAAATGGAAAAGGAATAAATGCGAGAAAAGATAATGTTTTCAATACCAAAATGCAAAGACAATTTTATTAATAAACTTCGAACTTGAAAGTAAATGGGGCCCTTACAAACTAGCTCTATGCTTCGGGCGAGGCATGAGCGTTATTGTTTTTCTTTATTTGAAAAGGGAAATAAAACACACAAAAGCAAATTACTTTGAAATGAAAACTATCTCCGGTATCTCCATGCTTGTCCAATTCTGAAGTTGTTCCCCTGGTCTGATTTCTCGAATGAAGTTGGACGTCCCTTCTCGAGAATCCTGGTTGGACACCATAGCCACATGTTCATACCCGCCAGTCACAAAAGTTTGCATTATTGGGGGAAATGGTCGTTCCTCTTTCTTAATGCTTGTGACCTTGGTGGGTTGGTATCCTAACCCCAGGCGATCTTTCTTCTCCAAAACTTCTGGTAGCTTTCCCCAACCTTTAGTATCTGCGTCTTGTAGATCCTTCCATGATGTCACCGCCCTTCTTATCTTTTCCACTGGTAGTGTGATAGCGGTTGCAATTTCTAGAGCTTGAAATGCGGTACCCAATGCTTCGTCTCCAGCCTCAATATATCTGTATGAATTTAGATTGCTGACAAATATATCTTCTTCTCCATTGATGGTTACTATAGAGTTCCCATTCACAAATTTTAATTTCTGATGGAGGGTAGAGGTAACTGCCCCAGCTGCGTGGATCCAAGGGCGTCCTAGTAGGCAGGTATAAGCTGGCTCAATTTCCATCACTTGGAAATTGATGCAGAAGGTATGAGGGCCAATTACAGCGAGCAAATCCACTTCTCCCAACACCGGACTTTGTGATCCATCGAAAGCTTTTACCACCAGACGGCTTGGTTTGACTACCAGTCCTTCTAAGGCTATCTTGTCCAGTGTTGCTTTTGGCATCACATTTAAAGATGACCCTGTGTCAATCAAAACTCTAGCTAGATGAGCCTTCCCACATTGCATGGAGATATGCAAGGCTTTGTTGTGTGACCTTCCTTGTAGGGGTAGCTCATTGTCACTGAAACCTAGACATGCCCCAGCAGTTAGATTGGCCACCATCCCGTCAAATTGATTGACTGTGATGTCCTTAGTTACATGGGCAGCGTGTAGGATCTTCATCAGAGCATCTCGATGTTTCTCAGAGTGTATCAATAGTGATAAGAGCGATATCTTAGATGGTGTCTATTGCAACTGATCTACCACTCTATAATCACTCTTCTTAATCAGAGCGAGAAACTCCTCAGCATCCTTGTTAGGAGTTTCTTTATCCTTAGGTTCAGACTCGTCACTTGGTCTCATGACTACTTGTTCTCCAGATTGCGTCAAGTTTTCACTAGACTTTGGTTGTACTTGCGCAGTTTTGAATATGCGCCCACTACGGGTCATGCCTCCAGGTCCAACGATGCTTGATACTGCAGTATTAGTATCGGTCTCATATTCCCATGGTACCGCTTTCATCTTGTCCAAAGGATATGGTCCTCTGATTGGGATAATCTTGGTACGCTCTTGCGTAGGTATCATCACTGGTGGTCTAGAGCATGGGATAATCAATGGTTTCCTTGCCCCTTGTGCGGGTATCATTAAAGGCTCGTTTCTTTCCACCATCGCCACATATTCTTCTTCAGGGTGTTCCTCCAGTTGGATCAATCCTTGATCCATGAGCCTTTGCAAAGTGTCTTTGAAAGCTTCGTTATGTTCTAGGATAAACCCCTTTATAAGAAGATACCTATTAAGTGCATCTATGGGGGAGTTCCGTTGTTGAACCAACTCTTGCTCATTGACAACTTCTATTGCATTGACTGCGCCTTCATGGTGTGGCATCGGATTCGTCTTCACATTGGGTTTGTCAAAGGCGATTGCCCCCGATTCAATTAAATCCTGAACGATGTGGCTGAAGGCCCAACATTTCTCCAGGGTGTGTCCGGGAGAATTGGCGTGAAATTCACACCTTTCATTCGGTTTGTAGTTGGGCATGAGCTTGCCTGGAGGAGGAGGTGGTAGTGGCCTAACTTCTACCAAGGATTCATTTACTAAATATTTCAGAATCTCTTTCTTGGAAGTAGGTAGCGGATCAAATCTCCTTGGTCCTCCCTGAAACCGGTTTTGTCGTGGTGGGTATGTCATAGGAGGTCTAGTTTCCTGATGGCCTACAGCATTAGTTTCTCCTTCCTTCTTTTTTGTGAAGTTGGGGGTAGGCCTCTTCGCCTGATAGGATCCAGATGATGCCCCTTGTATCTTCCCATTTTTGATTCCGTTCTCGATCCTTTCACCGATGACTACCAAGTCTGAAAATCCTGATGACACGCTTCCAACCATCTTATCATAATATGGCCCTTGTAGTGTAGCCATAAACATATCCACCAGCTCTTTTTCCAACAGGGGAGGTTGAACTCGGGAAGCCATTTCCCTCCACCTTTGTGCATACTCTTTGAATGATTCCTCTTTCTTTTGTGACAAATTTTGGAGTTGCATCCGATTGGGCGCCATATCCAAATTATACTTGTATTGCTTAAGGAATGTATTGGCAAGGTCGGTCCAGCTTCGGATGTGAGACTTCTCTAACTGCATATACCAGTCGACCGATGCTCCGCTCAAACTATCTTGGAAGAAATGAATCATCAGCTTTTGATCATGAGCATAGGCAGCCATTTTCCGCACATACATGCGCAGGTGATTCCTTGGGCAGGTGAGCCCTTTGAATTTTTCAAAGTTCGGAACCTTGAACTTGTGTGGAATTGTTAGATCTGGGACTAAGCTCATTTCAAAAGTATCCACGTCAAAAGCGTCATACCCTTCCACAGCCTTCAGTCTCTCTTCCAGTGCCTTGATTTGTCCACTGTCTTTAGAATCCTCTCCGGAATTAGCAGAGTTCAGCTTTGGTTGGAGACCTTGGTTTATGTCATTGGTATCCCCATATTGCAGGTCCAAGTAGTCTTCATCCCTAAGGGGGTTACTGACAGGAATGCGAACTGTGCGAGACGTCCCTTCCTTCTGAACGGCAGGAATAAACCCTTCTCTAGAGGCTTCTCCTTCTTCATGAGTTGTAATAACCCTTTTTGAGGAGTGAGCATTTGTCTTGTGGGGGTCATAACCTTTAACATATCCTAGCAATGGGTTACCGTCGATAGGTATCTCCTCATACTGATCCTGAACCTCTTTAGCCTTATCTTGCTTGTCCTTAAGATCTTTCATGAAGCTCAGCATTTGGGTCATTCCTCCCTTGAGTTCCTCCACAGTGCCTTTCAACTGGGTCATTTCCTCGTGAAGGGCGGCTTGATTCTGTTCCAATTGTTCCATTGCTTTCTTCTTCTGAGCTCTGGTCTTGATTTGTGGTTGAGTTGCAATGGTGTGACTGGAGAGGAAGATAGTTTTTTTTGCTTTAATGTTTTGAAAAATAAATATGATATGCATGCTACGAATGATATGGTTATGCAATGTTTATGTCTTATCCACACTATTATAATACACATATATATTTATATATTATTTTTATTCCTCTCTTTTTTTTTATATATACATGTACATTTTCTCTCTTTTTTTTGCACATATGTATTATGTATATATTTTTTGCATATGTATTTATTTTTCTTTTTTTTCTCTTTTGTACATGTATATACACATATGTTTTTTTCTTTTTCTTTTTTTTTAGAGAGGTAAACAAGGTTGGTGAATATTTATAGAAACGATGAGTAACGAAAAAGAAACACACTTTATTGAAAAGAAAATACTAATCCATTGTTGGTTCACAAAGAGGAAATTGAAATTAAACAAAAGTACTCAAAATAAATTAAGTTAAAAGTACTTGAAACAAAAGCAACAAGGAAATAACATAAAGCTAAGAACGCCT
Source organism: Vicia villosa (assembly GCF_029867415.1). Lineage (NCBI taxonomy): Eukaryota > Viridiplantae > Streptophyta > Magnoliopsida > Fabales > Fabaceae > Vicia > Vicia villosa. The sequence goes on from NC_081184.1 coordinate 43,921,268, forward strand.
TTGGATGTCTTCTTTGAACTTGTCCACCATGTTCCTACAAAGCTCCATAAACTCTTTGACGACTTTCGGAAGGATGATGGGAGATGATTCTGCTTTTTCCAAACTTTTTGGAATATCCAGGATTAGATCATTACACAAGAAGACTAGCTTATTATGATCCTCACGACATTTTTCATATTCTTCAAGCATCTTAGGAACCATGCTCACATGCTCATTTGCCGTAGAGATAATTGTGTAGAGTCTCTTCCAATAGTCTTTTTCCTCCAGGGCTGCCTCGTATTCCTCCTTTTGTCTTGTGAATACTTTCCTAAGTGATACCATAGCTTGAAATGCTCTTTCGTACTCACCAGTGCGCTGTAAAAGTTCTTCTTCCGTGGTTAATCTTCTTGCGTGCTCTTGTTGTCCAGCATTGAGGGCTTCTTGAAGATCATATTTGAGGCCTCTTATTTCATCCTCTTGATCTTTAGTCCTATCAGTTAATTCAAAGATTACAGCTTCCAGATTCTTCTCAGATTCTGTTTTGTCATGGGAAGCCTTTTCGTAACGCCTTCTCCACCTTGCAATTTCCCTATCCGCTTGTTCCAACCTCTCATTATGTGCTTCCAGATTAAAATTAGCACTTAGAACTCCTTCGGTTGCTCGCTTCCTTTTACTCCTTTGTCTATCATTCTCTTCCTTAGCAGCTTGAAGCTCTTGATCTTTCTCTTTAAGGTCAAAGCGTAGTTGGCTCCTTTCATTAGTAAGTTGATGCAAATCAAGTTCTAATTTCTCTTTCTCCTTTCGGGACACCTCTAGGGAAGCCATGATTCCTTCTATCTCTTCGATGGATAAAGGAACAGGATCAGGAGAATCAGGCTTGTAGGCGGGATCCACAACAAAAGGAAGCAACACTTTCTTAACTCTTTCTTGAACCCATGCGGTGTATGGTTCTTTTGCAATTACATTCTTTGGCCCAAAGTCTCTCCTTTGCACATTACTCCAAGCTTGAATTACTTTTGTCCATGTTCTTGGTTCACCTTTACCATTGTCATGCAAAATTAATTCTTTTATACGTTGTTCAGAAGGTTCCTTATCCATGGAATGACCCAATTGGCGTAATGCTAAAGCAGGATTATAATTAATACAGCCAAGAGTTCCTATCAATGGCACATTGTTGAATTCTCCGCATTTGTAAATGATCTTATCTGAATTTAATTTTCTTGCATACCATAGAATAGAGTCCGCTTTAAGAGCCCTTAATTTTTGAGACCAATCGTTCCTAGTTAATTCTTTGATAAAGCAACTAGCTTTGTAGAGATGGGAAGTCAACCAAGAATAGAGCAAATGAACGCAACAAACTAGCACTCCTCTCTTTCTTTCATACCTCATATGAATAGCATAGTAAATGTTAGCGAGGATAGTCGGAGTTGGATCTTTGTCAAAAAGCCTAAAAGAAGTGAAAGCATGAATAGCGGTAGGATCAACATAGTCAATATTCTTTGGCAATAAAACAACACCAAAAACCAAGAGAGCTAACACATGTCCACAAATGTCCCATTGTTTCCTTTGAGCAAACATTAATGCTTGATTTTCTAAATAAGATCTTTTGAACCCATGCACTTCTCCCTCAGTTTTATAATGAACTTTTAGTTCTGCAGCGGACATTCCCAAAGCCTTTTCTAGATCTGAAAAGTCAACTTCCTTACCCACACCAGTATAGAATTCCTTTTTTATCCTCGAAAAACCCAACATAGCATCCATTTCTTCTATGGTAATGCTAACTGAAAATCCTGGAAAGTAAAACATCTCAAAGGCGGATCATAGAATTGTACCAAAGTGGTGATAGCTTCTTCTTGCACTTTTACCCTTAGCAAATCCAAGATATTACCATAGCGAATCTCAAACCTATCCAAAGCACTTGATGGCAATTTTTCTTTGATGATCTTCAATTTCTTAATGTCTGGAGTAGAAACAGTAAAGTGCACGATTGTCTTCTTCGTACTCATCCTTCCTACACATTCACCAACAAAATACATTTTACCAAATATATATACATATATGTGTATTATTATTTTTATATGTGGATAAGACATGATGAAAAATGCAAATGATTAGATGATGCATGCAAACACATAACAAAAAAAAAATAATACAAACATAAAAAATAATTAAGCAAAAAAACATGGTATTTCAAATAACCCAGGTTCATAGGTTCGACGTAGGGGGCTCTTGGGAGCCAACCTTTATATGGGGGTTCTAAAAGGTCTCATGGGGTCGTTCGTAGCCTCCGAGACTTTTTCGTCTCTTCGGATTTTGGAACAACTCATTTTATCCATGAGGTTCGAATTTTTGGGTAGGTTCCCGGAGAGATCAACTAAGTATCCAGTCCAGCCCTCCATAAAGTCTAGCTTCGTTTTGGACCTTTCCAAATACCTAACCCACTCCGAGTGGAGTTATCAGTGAGATTCGTAAGGCGATTCATGTCCCCTTTTGGTCTCAAAGTTAACTCCCACATTTAAGGTTTAACCGACATAAAAATAGAGCAAATATATAATAATAAAAGCAGATATTTTTAGGCAGATAAAAAACATAAAACAAATAAACAAATAAATAATTTAATGTTTATTAAAAGATAAACCTCCCCCCAAACCCTAAATGTGGCAACTTGCCAACCCTAAAGTGCGCCACAAACCCTAAACCATAAACCACGAGCCATAAACCTAAACCCACTCAAGCCTTAGGAGCATAATAGTTCACTAAAAGTGTCCCCACAAGAGTCGCCAGCTGTAGCAACCTACCTAAAAAATTTCAGCTTTCGAGTCGCCACCTATTCTGAAGGGCGAATAGGAAACCCTACGCAGATAAGAGATTGAGGGTAAGTTATTATAATCAGGCTAAGGGAAGGTGTTAGGCACCCTCAGCCCTTTCCTAAAGGCTAATGTTCAAAGATTAGGGTTGCATGGCAGGGTTTGTAAAGAAATGTGGCAAACAAAATTATAATGACATGATTGAGATTTTGAAGAGGGGGACTCGCCTTGTTGCCAAGTGCCTACGTACCTCCTTAGGGAGGATCAGAGTCTACGTAGTTCGGGAAGGGTTGTACACCATTTAGAGTTTGAATTTGATTTGATATGGTTTTTTAGAGGCTTTTTAGTTAGCCTATCGCAGTTTGTTTTGTCTTGTAATTTGAATGGATTTTAGAATTATTAGGGTTTGGGCGTACAACCCTGATTTGGCACAATTAACCGCAATGATCAATAGGTTTGATCACCATAGTTAAAAGATTAAGGATTTGCATTGTTACCAATTCAAATCGATTAATTCGATTATCACTAATAACAACTTATTGTATTTTATTATTATATGAATTTCGCGTTTTATATTGTTACCTCTCATAATCGATTAGCACGACTACAAATAATAACAAATTAAATTAAATAATGAGGCAAGATTAATCACCACAATCAATAAGATGATTGCAGCCATTTAATCGAATTTGGTTTGATTTTTATTTTGACTTAAACAGTATTTTAATTAAAATTATTGTTAACCACAGCGATCAATTGATTTAATCGGCACAAATAACAAATTAAGAATTTTAATGTAATTATCATATATTTATTCTATATATAAAAAAATAATTGTAATATAGTTAACATATATTAAAATAAATATTTTAATTAGATTAACCAAAATAATTAAGGGAAATTAGGTTTTATTGAGATTATGATTCAGTATGGTTATATTGAGGGTATATGGTATAGGGTTTAATCCTGGGCGTTAGATCTGAAGTTAGTGGAGAATTGAAGGTTGGATCGTGAGGGTGCATGATGGGAGTTGCGCCCTGAGGCGCACCGGATCCACTAGAAATTCTCAGAAAAATAATATGTGGGAGGGGAGGCTCGAACCTGTGACCTCACCCTCCATGACACGCTTCTTAACCATTCCAACCAAATGACGCGCTTGTTTATAATACACCTTCAGTACAACAAATACAAAACAAGACTCTAAATGGAAATCATGCGCGCGAAATTCAAACCAGCAAATTAAGTGATGACACGTTATCATCTTCTCAAACGCGCCTGTAACAACTTTACGAAATTAGCTACGATTTAGCTGCGAGTTTATTCGTAGCCATTAAACTTAGAAAAATAGCGATTAGGCCCTCCCTGAGTATAAATGTTTCGCACTCCTTCAATCTTGTTCGTATCAACCTTGCGAACACAGCTATACCCTCGATTTAGCTTAATTTTACCTCTATAGCAAAACCCCAAATTGGAAACCCTAGAACTCAAAACGGACTCCCATGGTAACACTCGATTACGATGCGTAAGCTTAAAATAACCAACCCAGAATCGTTCACGACATTGAAACAAACATGAATATGCAATTATATTTCAATGATGATGCGTATACAGTCCAGATCGAAGAGGTTTTCAGAGTGACTTACTTTGATGAATAGGAGAATGTTCTGGGGGTGTTGATGACGCGCGAGTATCCAGACACGTTCCTAATCCCTCAACGAAGCTATTGCAACTTTCAAACTGGAATGAAACGCCTTAATTCCCTGAAACCGATCTTGAGTTTCTTGGAGAATTTTTGTGTTCTTGCAAGTTCTCTTCTCTGCAGCTTTTTCGACCCCTAGTCCATTGGCTTGTGTTGTATACTTATAGGAGAGTAGAATTAGGGTAAATCTTTGTTCAAAACCTCACTTAAATCCAATCTTCCTAATTTGAGAAATTGATTTTATTTCTTGCATTTTAAGCTACTATATTTGGCCCAATTTGTATTAATTTCCTTCTCCAATCAGTATGCACGAAATTATATTATATTTGGACATTAATTCTGATTGGAAGTCACACAAAATCTAATTTTAACAAAATATTTGATCTTTAATCTTTATTAAATCATAAAAGTGAAATAAAAATCATATTAATTCAAATATAATGCTAATTTTTGTGGCAAGTGGTTTTTGGGCATGCTAATAGCTTGTGGACCAAGTTTGTATGAAAAAACTATGGGCCCTTTTGCAAAGTTTCTTCATTTGAACCCTCCTTTTTCACATTTGGTCCCTAAAAACCACCTAACTTTGATCAAGCATATCTCCTTCAATTTTTGAGCTATGAGGGAGTTCTAATACTTTTTAGAAACCTCAAGAGGTCCTCTACAAGCCACTTTGGAACATATTCTTCATTTGAAGCTTTTATCTTGACCATATTCTCTTTGGGAAAAAAACTGCTTTTGAAGGATGCCTGATAATGACCTGTAATCTCTTGCCTTGTATCTCCTAAATGAAGCATTTCTAGCCTTGGCTTGTGAGACACAAAGTTGTAGAGAATTCAATTTCCTTCAAAATAGGCTTTGAGTGGGGAATTTCTGATGTTCCATGTGAAAGTTATGCCCAGTCAAAGTTGGGTTGACTTTCTTCTAAGAAACCCTAATTTGAACCTTTTTTGTATTGGTTCATCTCTGAGTTTCTATTAATGGAATCATGATCAATTCTTGATCAAATGATGGTTATGCACCTCATGTTTGCCCAATAATTATGGTTTGGATCATGCCTTAATTGTGATTGACCTTTCGTTTTGAATCAGTTGACTGTGAATTATCTGGATCTTTTGAATGAGCCATGTCTTGAGATTTGAACTTTGCCTTTGTTATGAGAGAAGTGTGGGAGGTAAATTTTGGGGTATGACAGGTACAAAGTCTTGCTTGACCGTTTCTTTCCAATTCATTCTTGGATAGAACTTTTTCTTTACCAAAAAAATTCAAAAAAAATCCGATTCCTCAAACGGAGTCGTGAAAAACAGACAATAAGCAATAGCCTCATCATCTGAGCAGCTTATGTCTCTTTCAAAAGACTTTTTTTTCCTCTCTAGGAAATCAATCATGAAGACCATTTGACAATCAGGGCCTTATTACTGTTCGCAAGGCTGAATAACCAGTAATTTCCCTAGTAAAGTCTGTAGAATCATTTTATCACTCGGCTGATAATTGATCATGTCTTCAGAACCTCTATCAAGAGGCTGGTAGTCGATATCTTTTTGTCCTGGTTATATTATTTAACATGTCTATCACCATGCTGATAGTCGGTAATATTAACCGAACCTTTGAAACTCTTTTTTACCTCATCAAGTCTATCGCCATGCTGATAGTCGGTAATACAGTTTCATACCTTTCACCTTCGCATTATTAAACAAGTCTATCCCCATGCTGATAGTCGATAATGTCGATAGGTAAGCTTTTCTTACAAAGCTATCATCCCCCGGTGAAGCATACACTTGCTTTCCCGAAAAAGAAAAAAACAGATTCTCTTCCTAAAAACGGATTGAGGCATCCTTCCAAATCTCTTTTCCCCAGCGGATTCAGTTCTTGATATCCCCTCGGTAAAGATATCCTTGCATCATTCGCAATTTTGGTATCTTAGGTCCAAAATTTGCGTCTTCTGATATTTAAGTCTCTTCCACCCTATCAAAACGAAGATTTTCAATCTTCATATCTCAGGTTGAAGAAACTTAAATAGGGGCATCTGTCATACCCCAATTTTTGACCTAAGATACCACCTCATATCATTTGCATATGCATCATTTGCATCTCTAACAAATTGCATAGTTTGTGTTTGCTACTTGTGACTCAGCAGGGTTTAAACAAGAAATCACTCATCAGTACAAGTAACAATCAATTAGGGTTTTGTTCTCTCTTCATTTCAAAAGAACTATCTTCATCAACAATCAACATTTGGTCCTCAAAGTTTCATTTCAACAAACTCAAAGGCTCTGAATCAACCAGATTAGGGTTTTGACTGAAGATAGCATACTCCTGACATTTGCTCAGGATTTGACCTAATGACTTGGGACATGACCTCAAGACCCCAAGTACATCATTTTGACCTAATCCATTGGCTCAAGACATCTCCTACACCAGGATTGATCAACAGTGAAATTTCAAATCATCAGATTAGGGTTTTGAACTATCAGGGACTGAAATCAGGGATCACATTTGGGAAACCCTAAAAATCCCCAGGAAGTCACTCAAAGGTTTCAATCATCTTCAAATAATCCCTATGGCAATATCCAATGGAAATTACATCTCAATTCAAGATCCACAGTCATCAATTTCATCGGGTCAACAATTAGGGTTTTTGACCTAATTCATCTGAATCACTGACTTTTTAATTAGAACATGGTGCCACAACTCAAGCTATGATTAAATATCCTCTAATAACTCAATATGATCCATTCATACCATTCATTTGGGGAGGATAGCTTGGTTCATTTGAAATCTCCAGAAACGCGATTCGTCTGAAAAAGTCAACTGTACAAGATCACCATTGACTTTTGGGGAATTTTGGTCAACCATGACTTTTGAAGTTTCAAATCATCAACATATGATATATGAAGCCATTTGATCAAGAAAAATCAAGAAAATCAATAAAGAATCAAAAAGTCAAAAGTTTGACTTTCCATACTTAGAAGAATTCTAAGTGTTTTTCAATGGTTTTTTCCGAACTTTGGAAGGGAATTTCTCAAAATTTCACCTACAAACTGAAAAAAACTTTCAACATGAAAGTTGTAGATTTTGATCCAATGAACAACTTTGTCACATATAATTTTTTCCAAAAGATCAACCATTTAAGAGATATGGAGCTTCAAAGTTGGTATCTTTTGAAAAATTCACTTAAAATCTCATTTTTTTCAAGGTTCATGGATCTTTTTCACCCATTTCCCTAAAGGTCTTGAAGAAACTTTCAACTAGGGTTTTGAAGTGTGTAACATGAGCTTTCCAAAATGTCCAAGAGCATGAAAAATATGGAGTGTAGCTATGGTTTTGAATTTTGACATTAGAGGTCATTATGCATGAAATTACAAGCCATTTTCACTAAGTTCATACACTATATGGCCTATAACACAAGTGATGACACACCAATGCAATAATTGGAAGATATTTTTCGGGTTTGAGATCAGAATGGAAAGAGATAAGAAGCTTGGCAAAATAACCATGGTTAAGTCACTTTTAACCATTTGCATTAAATGTGAAAGATTCAGTTTTATCTCTTAAGCCAAATCATCACTCTTTGATCCACTTGCAAGGGCTTTGTATTCAGAAAGCTTGGCCTATAAATAGAGGTCATTTCCACTCTCCAAATCACACCAAAACCTCACAATTATAGGTTTTCTCTCTTCTTTCTTAAGTTGCAAGTTTCAAGTTTCAAAGTGAGGTAGAAAACTCAACCGCCAAATCCTTGAAGCTATGGCCAAAGTGATGGTTCTAACAACTTCTAAACATCATATGTGATGTGTTTGATCCACTCACACACCCCAAAAACACTTGAAACTCAGAATCATCATCTCACCTCCATATTTGCATATATTGAACCTTATCATGCCAAAATCCATACCAAGCCATATCTGTCCAAACCAACACTTCTAACACCATCCATATACTTCATATGAATGATCCAAACACTCACATATGACCTGTAACCTCTGAATCATCAAATTCGATCCTCACTCCAAGCAACTGCAGATCGGGTCCCATGGCTATGCTCAGATGAATTCAGTTCACTCCAAGCATCTAGACATGTTCCATAATCATCATTGAAGCTATCCAGATCATTACAAAGCATCTTTAACACCTCTATTGAAGAATTCAATCTTCAGTTTTGCCGTTTTTGAAGGTAAGCCTCATGAACTTCAAACTCATACATACATGCATCATAAATGAAAAATTGAGTTGCCATCTTGTTTCTGCACATATGAGGATCATTAACCCTCAATCAATTGCATCATAACTTCCACATACATCATTTCACGATCAAATTCAGTTTTAGGGTTCTTCATGTTCATGCGAAAATTGACCCCCTTAGAGCAAAAATAAATGAATTATGAGGGCACCATCATGATCCTTGTGAAAAACTGAGTGGGATAGACCCTTTGCTTGATCAAAACAACACAGTTTTAGAGATTTTCAAATTTCAGTTGAAGATGTGTTCTTGGCGTCATTTTTTATTCAGAAATTTCAAATGTTAAGTTTAAAATATAATTCAATAGAAGCGTGTATATTACAAGCTGCGCGCGCAGCTCAGTTGGCAAGTGTTTTGGCTGGTGAGAGAGAGGGCGTGGGTTCAAGCCCTAGTGGAGACAAAACCAATTTTTTTACCACTTGTTTTCTTTAATTTTTTACACAACTTCACCAATCATTTTAACCTATCAAATTAACTCATTTTTTATTCATTTTTTACACACTTCTTATTTTATATATGTATTTTATGAATATAAAAAAAAATCACAAAAAATATTTATTTAATACATTTTTAATTAAGTTTAAAATGACATATTTTTAAGTGTTTTTAAATACTTTAAATATTGTTTTTCATTTGATTTTTCAAACTTAATCATTTGTAAATATTTTGTGATCAAACCCTAATCATTTAGGTGTTAATTAAGTATAATCTTTGTGTTCATCTTAATTAAGTTAATTTCTTTCAAATTCAAAAACTGTTTTAAAACAAGCGATTGCCGTTTTTCAAAATAATGAACCATTTCTTTTTGGTTTTCTTTTCAAAGAAACTATTGATTAAATCTTTTTGGATTGATCAATTGATTTTCAAACATGGGCCTCTCGAATATTAGAGAGTATAAGTCCCTTTCCTCTTTCTTTGTACTGTTTTTTTTCTTTAAACAGAAAACTTCTTCCAAAACTTCCAAACAGTTTTTTAAACAACAAATCTCGCATCTTTTTCAAAACAATCCACCATGTTTTATAAAGTAAAACATGGGCCTCTCGAATATTAGAGAGTATAAGTCCCTTTCCTTTTTCTTTGTACAGTTTTTCTCAAAACATAAAACTTCTTTCAAAACAAAACTTTCAAACAGCTCTTCAAAACGACAAAAATAATCAACCATGTTTTATAAAATAAAACATGGGCCTCCACATAGGTATAAGTCCCATTCCTGTACATGAAATTAGGTATTTCATTGTACACACGCCTTTTTGTATATATCTCGTTCAGTTTGATTTTTTAACTTCGAACAACAAATCAAAAATGAAGGTTTTCTTTAAATCTTCCCAAAAATACCATGGGCCTCCATGTAGGTATAAGTCCCAAGCCCTTTTGTAACTACCTGTTTACATAGCTTTGAATAAACTCAAGTGGGCCTCTCCCCGAGTATAAGTCCCGAGCCCCCGTGTACACAAATGGATCATGCTTACAGATATATTTCCTTCATAAACTCCATTGTATACACACACCTTGTCATATATATATGCTTGTTCATACTTGTTCATATTTGTTCATGTACTTGTTCATATATGCTCGTACTTGTTCAACTTAGTACAACACTAGGTTCCCCATAGCCTCCTATTGGGCTTCGTGCAAAGAATCTCCCCTAGTTTAGGTTAGGACATAGAGTATGGTTTCCCGGTGAAATCGCTCTAAGAGCTCAAACCAACTATACCATGCCTCCTCTTGGGCTTTGTACAAACGACTTGTCCCTCCCATAGCCTCCTCTTGGGCTTACAATGCAAGGACCCTCGATAGTCCCTCCCATAGCTTCCTCTTGGGCTTACAATGCAAGGACCCTCGGATAGCCTCCTCTTGGGCTTCGTACAAGGACCCACGGGCTTCTTATAAGCATCCCCAATATCCAAAACAAATACCCTAGGAGATTAGACATTTATCATCTCTATGATAGGAGTATCTCTTCTATATCATCACAAACAATCAATCAATCAATTAATCAATCAATCAATCAATCAATCAAACTTTTTTGCCACAAGGCTGGCTAATCAATCAAACTTTTTGCCACCATACTGGCTGATTAATCAAAGTTTTTGTCACAAGGCTGACTTCATTGAAACTTTTGCCACAAGGCTGGCTGATTAATCAAAACTTTTTGTCACAAGGCTGACTTCATTGAAAGTTTTTGCCACAAGGCTGGCTAAAAAGCATCTTTATCATTCTAAGCACCATAAGTGGCATGGCCCAGGGCTTATAATGAAAAGATTTTCAAACAAAAACAAACAGATGTATGTGATGATATATATTAGATACATCGAACATTGAGATGACATTTTTCTCTTTTCCTTTGCTTCCACTAGCATAAGTGGGAACTACGATTGCTCTGACTTTCTCAACATCCCTTTGAGAATACGTAGGCACAAGGTCGTATCCTTGGCGAGCAAAACTTCTCCCTCAAACCATTCAAACCTTAGCACCCGTAGACCCCGAGCTACAGATGCTTTGATTCCCTCTAAGGGATATGTATGCAGAGGATCGCGATGATCTTTGCGAGCATAATCAAACAAACACCTTAGGTCCCACCTATTTCACAACAGAACCTCCACCATAACATGGAATGGAACAAAAACAACAAAGAAACCTATAGAGTACTATAGATACGTTGGGTGTTAATACCTTCCCTTCGTATAAACAACCCTCTTACCCAAGATCTCTCCCCCACTTTTAAGGTTATTGCAACTTTTTTCCTTTTCCTACTTTGGAAATAATAAAAAGTTTGGTCGAAACAAAAGAAAAATAATTTTTATGAGCACTCGAGCCCAAAGAAGGCATCAAGTGTCTCATCCACAAAAAGATAACGATTTTTCCCCGCGACACCCTGCTTCATGGATCCATGGTCGTCCTAACAGACAGCTATAAGCAGCTTGAATGTCCATGACCTGGAAGGTGATTTTAAATGTATGTGGACCAATGTCATGGGAAGGTTGACTTCGCCGATAACAGATTTCCGCGATCCATCAAATGCTTTGACTACCACACCACTGAACTTCATAGGCATTCCTTGGTAAGACAAGCGAGCAAGAGTCGTCTTTGGCATCACATTCAAGGGAGATCTGGTGTCTACCAGCACGTTGGACAAAGAGTCTGACTGACAGTTCATAGAAATGTGCAAAGCAAGATTGTGATTTCTGCCCTCCTCAGGGAGTTCTTCATCACAGAAGCTTAAATTGTTGCAAGCTGTTATGTTGGCTATTATCCCATCAAAATGATCAACAGTCACATCATGATCTACAAAAGCTTGATCCAAGACTCTCATCAGGGCTTCCCTGTGGGCTTCTGAGTTTAACAGCAATGAAAGTATTGAGATCTTTGAAGGAGTCTGCATAAGCTGATCCACAATCTTATATTCACTTCTTTTGATAAGCTTCAAAATTTCATCAAAGTCAGGATTGACATTGGTTCCACTGGATTGGCCAACATCAGTGTTTGCATTACTGACAGGAGTTTCCTCAGGATTCCCTACTGGTGTATTAACAGGATTTTGCCTGGTTGCAGGAGCAACAGGCTGCTTTGGAGGTAGTAGAGTGTACACACGTCCACTTCTTCTTACTCGACTTACATCGGCGATATTCACGACAGATGAAAGAGTAGGTAAAGGAACTTCTTGTCCATTCTTTATCATTGTTGCATTGTCGTTGTATGGAACTGCCTTGTCAGAGTCATAAGGAACAGGTCCAGGTAGACAAATGATCAAAGGAACAACAGGAACCCTTGGCTTGTTGTTGGTAACTTCTATGCGCTCAGGCATGTTGAAATGAGGAACGATGACGTTAACTTTAGGCATTTCCGAGTTGATATTTGAGACTAAAAGCTCATGCGGATAACATCCTATCATGTTAACTTCATCTTCATTCCTATTTCTGTAGATCTGAATAGTACCATTATCCAACAGAACTTGGAGATCTTTTCTCACAATCGAACATCCATGAGAATCTATACAACATATGCTACAGGAACCATAATGATGCTGGCGAAAATTCTGCCCTTGACAGAGAGTAGCGTGCATTTGTACCAAATCTGCTCTTGAGAAGTTGATATTATAGACTCGATATGGACCAGAACATCCATACACCATGTTTACAACATGCCCTCCATGATTGGGCATCGGATTTGCTTGCACATTAGGATTCAAATTTCTGAAAGAGAGGAGATTTGACCTAACCAACCTCTGAACTTCATGTTTCAAAGCTATGCAATGCTCAAGATCATGGCCAGGTGCTCCTTGATGATAAGGGCATGAGACCTCAGCTTTGTACCACCATGGAAGTTTCTCAGGTACTGGTGGTGGTGCTTTAGTTTGAACAAGACTTCTTTCAATCAAAGCAGGATACAACTCTGTGTAGGTCATTGGAATTGGATCAAACTGTGGAGCTCTTTGTACACGATTCTGATTATTGTTAAACTGCTGAGCCTGTTGTCGAGGCTGTTGTTGTTGAAACTGCGGGGTAAATCCCGGATTTGGTGCTGTATTAACGACTGGTGTGATAGCAGCAACCTGTCGTTGACGATTGACATTTCCTCTTGGCTTTCCCTGGGATACCATGTCAACACTTTGTTCTTTCTTCTTTTGGAAACCACTTCCAAACTTTTTGGTTCCACTTGAAGATCCACCTTCTTTAGCCAGACGTCCGGTTCGGACTCCTTCTTCTAGACGCATCCCCATGTTTACCATTTCGGTGAAATCACTTGGAGCACTGGCAATCATGCGTTCATAATAAAACGGACTGAGAGTATTCAAGAAGATCTTTGTCATCTCTTTCTCTTTTAACGGTGGATTAATCTGAGCAGCAGTTTCTCTCCATCGTTGGGCATATTCTTCGAAAGCTTCATGGTCTTTCTGAGCCATGGATCGAAGCTGATCTCTGTCTGGAGCCATATCCGAGTTGTATTTGTATTGTCGGACAAAGGCTTCGCCTAGGTCGTTGAAAGTCCGAATATTAGTACTATCCGATCCTGTGTACCATTTCAGTGCGGCACCAGTCAAACTGTCTTGAAAGTAATGGATGAGCAACTGATGATTATTTGCATAAGTAGACATCTTCCTAGCATACATCACAAGATGGCTTTGTGGACAAGAACTACCTTTGTACTTCTCAAAGTCTGAGACCTTGAATTTAGCTGGTATTTGTTCACTGGGAACCAAACATAGCTCCTGAGCATTCTTTCCAAACAAATCTTTTCCCCGAATAGCTTTGACTTCCAGTTGAATTTTGTTGAATTGTTCTTGGAGATCTCCCACAAGGCTTCGCTGATTTGTGCGATCACCCTAATCATGATAAACCTCATTGTCTCCGTAAGGAACAGTGTGAACCATAGGAGTAGCAACCGTCATAGTGGGTTGAGAGAGTGCCATAGTGATTAGAGAAAAAGTTACCCCCTGATTTGGAGTGAACTGTGAACTTTGTGCAGCAGGCGCTTCAGTTGTGGATGTTTGAACCCCAGAAACATTATGGCGGAAACCTGTACCGAAGCTGAAAGGCGTGCCCCAACCTTCTGGCATGGAGAAAGATGGAATGCTGAATGCAACTGTAGAAACTGGAGTAGTGACCTCAGATGTCACTGTTGCTTGACTATTGGGTGGTGGCTGCTGATTTTGTGCGGCCATTAAGGAGTCAACCAGAGTAGTGAGACTTTCCAACTTTTCTTGAAGGGTGGCAACTGTACCACGGAGCTCAATATTCTCTTGTTCAGAGTGTTCCATTACTCTTCTTCTGCTTGAACGAGTATTGTATCTGTGATCTGATTGCGAGCGCGGTCGTGAAACTTTGAGACGCGACAGCTTGACGATCTATTGGAGAAAGATCCAAAAGATGAGACTCTATACAACAGACTCGATATGCAGAATGATGTATGCAAAAAAAAGGTTTACGATTTTTCCAAATATTTTAAAGATTATTCTCTTGCAAACATTTGAACACAAACTATTCTTTTATTGAAATAATGGGAAAATGTTACAACATTGGAGCATAACTCCTTACAGAAGCAAATAAATAAAGCTAAACAATCCTAAACATCTTCATCAGATGAAGAACCAAATGCGTTGTGCAGCTTGAGCTTCATGATTTCTTTCCCATAGTAAGCTTTTAACTCGGCCTTTTCGGTCCTCAGCTTGTCAATAACATTCTTCCAGTCATCAGGAGTTGGAGCGTTGCTTGTTGAGCCTTCAAGCTTTTTCTTGCTTTCTTTCATATACCTCTTGATTGCAGCGTCTTTCTGACGGATCTTCTCATCTTTACTCATGAGCCATCCATCTTGATAATAAAGAGTTTTTTCGTGATCTTTCACTCTTTTCTTCAACTTTCTGTTTTCCACATCGGTCTTACGAAACTTATCTTCCCAAGCATCCTTCTCTATCCTCATCTTGGCTAAAGTGTCTTGGTATTCCTCCATAGTGGGAATGTTGGGCAGTTGAGATACCGCAGGAAACATGGGTTTTTCATAAACATAAGGCATTTGAAACTCCTTTGCTCTTTTCTTCACCCAACAGGTATAGGCGTCCATGGCAATGCAATTTCTTGCCTCACCTTTTTCTTTCCATCGGACGTCGTACCAAGCTCTCACCATTCTTGTTTTCAACCTTTGAGGATCATCCCCTTCTCGATAAAAGTAGCATTCCACTGCGAGACCAACAGGTTTAGCTGAATTTGCATACCCGAGTTGTCGTCGGGCTAGGACCGGATTGTAGTTAATTCCTCCTTGTGTACCAATGAGGGGTACATTGGCGAACTCTCCACAACTTTCAATGGTTTATGTACCACAGCGAGCCAAGGTATACCAACGAATATCATTATTAGTAAGAGACATAAGTCTTCGAGGCCAACGTAAGCCTTCTCGGTTTTCCGTGAAAATAGGAGACTCAGGTAAATGTGAAACAATCCATTTGAACAACAATGGTGCACAACATACAATGACTCCACCGCCTTGGCGATTCCTATGATGAACAGAGAAATACATGTCACCAAGCAAAGTCGGAACAGGATTTCCAATCAGAAAGATTTTTATGGCGTTGATATCGACAAAGTCGTTGACGTTGGGAAACAGAACCAACCCATAGATAAGCAAGGCTAGTATAGCTTCAAAAGCTATCATGCTACCGGTTTCGATGAAATCAAAGGCTTTCTTTACTAGGAAGTGTGAAGTTAAACCCGGGAGGTTTCCTTTGGTAGTCCAATTACTCTCTACTTCAGATTTCTTCAAGTGGATACTTGCTGCAATGACGTGTAACTTAGGAATGGCTTCCAAACCATTGAAGGGTATTTTGTCAGACACAGGTATACCCAAAAGATTGGCATATTCTTCCAAGGTCGGTACCAACTGGTAGTCTGGAAAGGTAAAACACCGGTAGACGGGATCATAGAACTGAACCAGAGTCTTGAGAAGTCCTTCATCAACATGAGTGTTCAGGATAGGCAAAAGCTTTCCATAACTTTTCCTAAAATTATAAGGATCTTGTACAGAAGATGCTAATTCTATCAGTTTTCCCACATCAGGCGCTTTGAAACCGTACTTTTTGGTATACCTTTTTACCCCTTCCATAACTTAATCCTATAATGTTTGCAAAGAAAATCCTCTAAATCTTTGGAAAAATCATGTTTTTTATGGAAAAAGATGGGTTTTTTAATGAATGTATGAATGCATGGATGCATGGATGCCACATATTCAAACATGGTAAAACAAACATGGTAATACGAACATGGTAAAACATGGTAATACAAACATGGTACACAAACATGGTACACACAGGTTCAAAGCTCCAGCGTCACGAGCATGAGTTCAGAGAACCAAAAATGGGATAGTTCTAGTTAATCACCTGCACAACATGTTCTACTGATACGTCAAAGTCTACATTCTTCTTTCGGATATTACCGGCTTGCACGACTGAACTTGTGAGCCAGAAATATTCTTAAGAAAAACTCGTCTGAGTGTGGCTCTCCGCATGACAACTATCCAAGTCTTCACCTGAATCGTTTCTGCGCCACAACCTAATAAGGCCAGGATGGGTTGGGGTTCTACGGCCAACTCAGCTTCTACAGTTCAATGCAGCAATAATGTTTTCGCTACGAAACATGTTAAACATATATTACCAACAAGGAACCTCCACTGAGCGGAAGGATTCTCACGTACGCCTGTACATGACTATACCCTCCACCTAATTCTTATGTGTACTTAATCCGGGTTAGGATTTGTCCATAGTGTATCACTTGTAACATAACCACACAAGTAACAGAACCAAAGAACCACACATGTAACAAGAATTAAAATGAAAAACAACAATTAGAAATAACCCTTTCTTTGGAAACAATAAAAAGATCATCCCCAGTGAAGTCGCCATTTTTCTGTCGCGGGGAAAAATCGTTATCTTTTTGTGGATGAGACACCTGATGCCTTCTTTGGGCTCGAGTGCTCATAAAAATGATTTTTCTTTGTTTCTACCAAACTTTTTATTGTTTCCAAAGTAGGAAAAGGAAAAAAGTTGCAATAACCTTAAAAGTGGGGGAGAGATCTTGGGTAAGAGGGTTGGTTATACGAAGGGAAAGTATTAGCACCCAACGTATCTATAGTACTCTATTGGCTTCTTTGTTGTTTTTGTTTCATTCCATGTTATGGTGGAGGTTCTGTTGTGAAATAGGTGGGACCTAAGGTGTTTGTTTGATTATGCTCGCAAAGATCATCGCGATCCTCTGCATACATATCCCTTAGAGGGAATCAGAGCATCTGTAGCTCGGGTCTACGGGTGCTAAGGTTTGAGTGGTTTGAGGGAGAAGTTTTGCTCGCCAAGGATACGACCTTGTGCCTACGTATACTCAAAGGGATGTTGAGAAAGTCAGAGCAATCGTAGTTCTGACTTATGCTAGTGGAAGCAAAGGATAAGAGACAAATGTCATCTAAATGTTCGATGTATCTAATCTATATCATCACATACATCTGTTTGTTTTTATTTGAAAATCTTTTCATTATAAGCCCTGGGCCATGCCACTTATGGTGCTTAGAATGATAAAGATGCTTTTTAGCAAGCCTTGTGGCAAAAACTTTCAATGAAGTCAGCCTTGTGACAAAAGGTTTTGATTAATCAGCAAGCCTTGTGGCAAAAGTTTCAATGAAGTCAGCCTTGTGACAAAAACTTTGATTAATCAGCCAGTATGTGTGAATACAAGATTACACTCAAAGATGTTTTTGATTCATGGCAAACTCAAATAAGCATTCAAACAACAAGACGGAAGCAGAAAACTTAAAGAAAAGCAAGCATTGATCTCTCATAGGTCAACCCATTATGTTTATATGTTTATAGGTTGCCTCAACACAAGCAAAACAAGAAGAATGCAGAAAAACAGCAGTTAGGTCGACCTACCATCAACCCAGGTCGACCTAAAATGGAGAAAAATTCATATATCCCTGCTAGGTCGACTCACACATCATTTAGGTCGACCTAAATTGATGAATTCTACATACCAGCCTGTTAGGTCGACCTACACATCAACTAGGTCGACCTAATCTGTGAAAATGTCCCCAGAATGCATCAGAAGAGGATTCTGGTCGACCTACTTCTTCAACAGGTCGACCTAACTGGAAGCAAAATTCTGCAAGCTCTGTTAGGTCGACCTAAACACTACAAGTGGTCGACCTAACTGATCAAGAAAGTTCAAAAATCAGTTTTTCTTGGTTCTAACTGTTATGCAATCATATATATTGTGCAAGGGTAATTATTCAAGCAACACCAACGACTGAAAGATACACAAACGCTTCTCATCTTCGTTCTTCATCATCTCCAACACAATTACACATAATCATTCTTGCGTTGCGGGTTAGTGATGAGTTCGATAACGTCCATGGAACGGAATTGAAGATTCCTAGTGGGTGAAGGTTTGTGGGGTTTGTTGGTGAATAAAATCTGCGGGTTTTGTCCTCCACGACGGGTGGTTCTTGGGGGTTTTTATCAAGAGGCGTTCATTGAGGATTCGGCTGAGTGTAACGATTGAGGAACGGGGAGTTCAAGGAATCAAGACACTGCAGAAGGGAATCAAAGTGAAGCTCTTGGATAACCTTGATCTGGCTCAAGATTAAGGGGGAAGAAGATTCAAAGGATCGACATAATTGGTTTATCGTTTATCGCTTTGTTATCTTCTTTGTATATACTACTTTCAACATTAATGAAAGATTACCCAATTTCAATTTGGAATTGGGGGCAGACGTAGTCGTAGCGAGGACGATCGACGAACTGCCTAAACAAATATCGTGTTCTTGTCGCTTTTACTTTCTCTTTTACTTTCTGTTCATAATTGGTTATAAGTGCAAAATTGATCAATGATTCAAGTGTTAAAATTGTGATTTAAAGTTCTGCACAAACATCACAATTCACCACAACTTGAATCACTATCAATTTGAACGTATCACCAAGTGTTTGTGTTTTTGCTTAATCCAATCTTACTGCATTGCAAATCAAAGTTGTCAATCTAGGAGTTAATTGGTTTTCAGTTGTTAAACGTATTGGTTAGCCATCATATTACTTCACCATCAATTCCACTTACTTTTTGGTTTTGAAACACATACGACCTTTGCAATAGCGGTCCGGAATAGACGCAAGTCGATTCAGAACCGCTTTCGCTCGAGTCAGTAGAAAAATCCGTAAAAACTTAGTGAGATCTATTCACCCCCCCTCTAGATCTTTAGGCCAGCGTCTAACAAGTGGCATCAAGAGCTCTGGTTTATTCCGTGCTACGTGAAACACTTATTGGAAAGATGGCTTCTGGACCTAAAGGGGCTCATAATAGAGCTCCAGTTTTCAACGGAGAAAACTACGGCTATTGGAAGGATTGTATGTGTGTCCATATCAATGCAATTGATAGGAACATCTGGACAACTATTGTCAATGGTCCATTTCAGATCACTATGACAAATGCAGCTGGTGCAGTTGTTCCAAAACCAGAAGATACTTGGAATGCTGAAGATGAAAAGAAATATGCATACGATTGGAAAGCGAGAAACATTCTAATCTCAGCTCTAGGAGTTGATGAATACTATCACGTTTCCCATTGTAGATCAGCTAAAGCTATGTGGGACACATTGCAAGTTGCCCACGAGGGAACGGATGATGTCAAACTAGCTAGGATCAATACGTTAACTCAAGAGTTCGAACTTTTCCACATGGAAGATGGTGAAACCATCGAAAGCATGCAGAAAAGATTCGTTCACCTGAAAAATCGATTAAATTCTCTTGATAGACCTGTTTCCAATGCAGTTGCTACTAACAAAATCTTAAGGTGTTTGAACAGGGAATGGCAGCCCAAAGTTACAGCAATTAAGGAAGCAAATGATCTCAACACTTTAGACATTACCACTCTCTTTGGTAAACTAGAGGAACATGAACAGCATCTTAAATGCCTTGACATGCATGAGAAGAGGACAAAGAAAGAAAAGAACATGGAGAAAGAGGTAGAGAAGAAGTCAATAGCTCTAAAAGCTTCGAGCTTCAAGACCTCAAAACGAGAGCCAAAGGATAGTGACACAAGTGATGACGAAGACTCCGATGATGAGGAAATGGGACTGTTTGTGCGAAGATACAACAAATATCTAAAGAAAAATGGAGCAAAACATTCCGACAAAGGATTGATCAACTATAGAAAGCAATCAAACATGTTCAAACAAGATGACGACAACAAAGGAAAGATCAAAGGTCTTTGCTTCAATTGTGGGAAAGCCGGTCACTACAAACCGGATTCTCCATACCTTAAGAAAGAAAAGGAGAAGAACCAAAGCAAAGGTCATAACAAATCTAAAAGAGCTTACATAGCATGGGAAAGTGATTCATCTAGTGAAAGCTCGTCAAGCGATGAAGAAGAATCAGCAAACCTATGTTTCATGGCTCATCAAAACAAGAAAAAGAAAGCTGTAAGTCATCTTAAACCTGAACTCGTAGATAAGGTATCTCATTCTCAACTAAAACGTGCTTTTGAAGAATTACATAGAGATGCAATTAAAGCTTTCAAACTTTTGGCCTCAAATAAGAAAATATTTTCATATCTTGAATCAAAAGTTGAGAAAACCGAAAGGGATATGGAAGCTTTAAAACAATCTATGCTAGACATTCAAAAGGACAAAGTTGAAATAGATCCTACATCATGGTTTGGTTGTGAGACATGTCACATTTGGCAAAAAGAAGTGAGAGATCTAAAAGCCAAGTTAGACAAGGCTCTACAACCAAAAGTGACTTTTGCAGTTGATCCAAACAAGTTCAAAAGATCGTATACTCCTTTATATAGTAAATACACTTTTGTACCAAAAGTATCAACTAGCAAAACTCCATATTCTCATCATATTACCTGTCATTATTGTTGCAAAAAGGGACATACCATTGAAAAATGCAAATTTAGGATAATTTTAGTTCCTAAAGGAGTATTTCAATGGTTGCCTAAGTGCAACAAATTGTGTACTCACCATCCAGGACCCAATGAAGATTGGGGACCTTCCACTCTAATTTAATCTCGCAGGAAAAGTGTCTTGACATCGCCGAACTGTGGTAGTTCCTTGATAGCTGGTGCTCAAGACACATATAGGAAGACATACCAATTTTGGTATGTCATCTATGAAGACAGTTTGAAGAATCATACTTGGCAAAGGAAATGTAGGTGTCCTAGCCATCGCAAATGTATGAGATACATTACAAATACAGATATTCCGAAAAACACATAGGACGCAGTACTTGATGTGCAAATTGGCAAGTTGCATTGCAAAGAGTTTTTAAACCTATTCTTAGCAGAATATTGTTTGGGACTATGTCTCGCATCCGGGAGAACATCGAGTAATCGATACTAGATAAGTTTTTTCGCAAAAATCAACCTGTGAAACATTCCATCAAAACAATTCATTATAAAGTCTAGGAGTATGGCACACTGACGAGAAGACTCCACACAATGATGACAAAACACCTACATATTGAGAAAGCGGTAACATGTTTATTGTTCACTTCCAAAAATTTTATTGATGCTATAATATGCTATCAATTAACATGCTTATAGTGACTTCATGTGCTCTTATCTACTCTTCTCAAATACTTATGTATATATGTTCATCATTTCATTCATAACATACAATGGTTGTGCATTCAAGCAAATGACAAAACAAAAATACATCATATAGAAACATTTCTAAGGCATTTTCATCATTGAAAGAAACTTAGGTCGACCTACCCTGTATTTGAGTCGACCTACATAAGAAGCTTCTTTAGAAAAACCAAAAAGGTCCAGTTGCGTCGACCTACTCACAATTTAGGTCGACCTAATTTGGTCATTTGTTTTTATTACTTCTGTTAGGTCGACCCAGCTTCACTTTAGGTCGACCTACTGCGTAAATTTTTCCATATTTGGGTCTGTTAGGTCGACCCGACCCAATAACATTCATTCAAAACACTCCATTCTTGCATTCCCTCTCATTCTCATCTCTTTTGGTACGGCTAACCCTAATTCCTCAAACTCAAAACTGTCAAAAATCATCCCTCTCTCACTCAAAGCATCTCCATCCATGCCTCCAAAATCAAGAAAAGGAAAGGAAATTGCTTCCAGTTCATCATCTCAACCGGTAAGTGCTCTTGTTCATCCTGATTGTAGAGAAAACTTTGAGAAGTGGCAGATGAAAAGGAAAATTGTTAAGCAATATACTTATGATCCAAATCTTGTCGAAAACATGCATATCCTTGATGTCGCTGCGTTAATTGAACATCAAAATATTCATCCCTTATTGCAATGTGATACCCCGTACTGTGAAAATACCGTTAGGGCTTTCTATGCAGGATTTACAAAAGGAGACGGTTGTAATTTCCGTTTCAAAATGGGATCTAGATCGCATGTTGTAGACAAACGGGTCTGGATTAGTATCTTTGGTCTGACAATCGTTGGTGATGAACTCCGTATGGTAGACGGGGATGTTCCGGGAAACTATGACCATGAGGCCTACATGAAGTCAATCCTCAAAGATCCTTCCGTATTTGACAGACCAAATGAAACAATAACAGCTGGTCATTTGAAGCGAGATCCTAGGCTCTTGAACTGGGTAATCTCAAGAATCATTCGACCAAGGGCTGGAGGATATTCGAGAATTGAAAGAAATGAAGTGGTGCTCATGTATCTGCTGCAAAATAGAACGCGTTTACACTGGCCTCACTTCCTAGCTGCTAAGTTTCATGAGGTCAAACAGAAAACTACAGCCCTGTGTTATGGTTCAATCATTCAAACGATTGTCAATCACTTTAGTATGCGACTTGATCACTTACACTACACTCGCGTACATCAATCCCAGGAATTCTCACAAACCACCTTGACTCTTATGGGATATCATTGGAATCCTGTTAGGAAAACCTATTATCTCATTCAAAAAGGAACAGGGAAGGTTATCTACAACTATGATGATCCTACGGAGTTTGGAAACAATGTAGGAAATGAGGAAGAGGGAAACGATCAAGAAATAGCAAATGATGAGGATCAAACCATGGAAGACATAGCTCATGACACGGATCCAAATTGGCAATATGTTCCGTCTCAACTGGAAGAAGTTCCTTGGGGATACACTGCTCCACCTCCTCCTGATCAATCCAACATAATATCTATGCTTGAAGCTATGCAACTTCAACAACAGCAGAACTTTGAAACTCAACAGCTTCAATTTCAAACAATGCAGCAGCTTCAACAAGATAGATATGAGGAACAACAACGTCAATACCAATCTTTGTACGGCTTGGTTCAGGAACAAAGGAACGATTTTGAAACGTTTGCATCCAACTCCATATTGAGGCAGAATCAGTTTGAGGAAACGGCATTGCATCGTCATGCTAACATAAGCCAAAGCTTCAACACTCTTAATATGTCTGTGCTGGATTTGTTGGAACAGGTTGAAGAAGATCGACCTCATACATTTCAAAGAGGAAGAGGAAGAAGGGGCAGGCGTTAGGACATATTGTTTATCATATCATCATTTCATTGCATTTCATGCCATTAAGTTTTTGTTTTGTTGTTAAAAACATTATTTGATGTAGTACTCTCTGTTTTCTTTTTCAAATTTCTTGAACTACTATGTATGTTGTTGACTTTCTTTAAAACATGATTAGCTTTTATGATTCCACCATTTACATGTTATCTATCTCTATGACTATCGGTATTCTTTATCTCTCTTGTTTCTCTCCTACTCTATTCTCTTTGTTTCTCTTTTTGATGTTGTCAAAGGGGGAGATAGATACAATAGATGCTGAGTGTACGGGGGAGCTTTGTTGAGAGATTGCCCTGTTGAGAGATAGATGCTGGATGTACGGGGGAGCTCTGTTGAGTCTTTATCATATACTACCAAAGCTTAGACGAATGGTTTGCCATCATCAAAAAGGGGGAGTATGTGAATACAAGATTACACTCAAAGATGTTTTTGATTCATGGCAAACTCAAATAAGCATTCAAACAACAAGACGGAAGCAGAAAACTTAAAGAAAAGCAAGCATTGATCTCTCATAGGTCAACCCATTATGTTTATATGTTTATAGGTTGCCTCAACACAAGCAAAACAAGAAGAATGCAGAAAAACAGCAGTTAGGTCGACCTACCATCAACCTAGGTCGACCTAAAATGGAGAAAAATTCATATATCCCTGCTAGGTCGACTCACACATCATTTAGGTCGACCTAAATTGATGAATTCTACATACCAGCCTGTTAGGTCGACCTACACATCAACTAGGTCGACCTAATCTGTGAAAATGTCCCCAGAATGCATCAGAAGAGGATTCTGGTCGACCTACTTCTTCAACAGGTCGACCTAACTGGAAGCAAAATTCTGCAAGCTCTGTTAGGTCGACCTAAACACTACAAGTGGTCGACCTAACTGATCAAGAAAGTTCAAAAATCAGTTTTTCTTGGTTCTAACTGTTATGCAATCATATATATTGTGCAAGGGTAATTATTCAAGCAACACCAACGACTGAAAGATACACAAACGCTTCTCATCTTCGTTCTTCATCATCTCCAACACAATTACACATAATCATTCTTGCGTTGCGGGTTAGTGATGAGTTCGATAACGTCCATGGAACGGAATTGAAGATTCCTAGTGGGTGAAGGTTTGTGGGGTTTGTTGGTGAATAAAATCTGCGGGTTTTGTCCTCCACGACGGGTGGTTCTTGGGGGTTTTTATCAAGAGGCGTTCATTGAGGATTCGGCTGAGTGTAACGATTGAGGAACGGGGAGTTCAAGGAATCAAGACACTGCAGAAGGGAATCAAAGTGAAGCTCTTGGATAACCTTGATCTGGCTCAAGATTAAGGGGGAAGAAGATTCAAAGGATCGACATAATTGGTTTATCGTTTATCGCTTTGTTATCTTCTTTGTATATACTACTTTCAACATTAATGAAAGATTACCCAATTTCAATTTGGAATTGGGGGCAGACGTAGTCGTAGCGAGGACGATCGACGAACTGCCTAAACAAATATCGTGTTCTTGTCGCTTTTACTTTCTCTTTTACTTTCTGTTCATAATTGGTTATAAGTGCAAAATTGATCAACGATTCAAGTGTTAAAATTGTGATTTAAAGTTCTGCACAAACATCACAATTCACCACAACTTGAATCACTATCAATTTGAACGTATCACCAAGTGTTTGTGTTTTTGCTTAATCCAATCTTACTGCATTGCAAATCAAAGTTGTCAATCTAGGAGTTAATTGGTTTTCAGTTGTTAAACGTATTGGTTAGCCATCATATTACTTCACCATCAATTCCACTTACTTTTTGGTTTTGAAACACATACGACCTTTGCAATAGCGGTCCGGAATAGACGCAAGTCGATTCAGAACCGCTTTCGCTCGAGTCAGTAGAAAAATCCGTAAAAACTTAGTGAGATCTATTCACCCCCCCTCTAGATCTTTAGGCCAGCGTCTAACAGTATGGTGGCAAAAAGTTTGATTGATTAGCCAGGCTTGTGGCAAAAAAGGTTTGATTGATTGATTGATTGATTGATTGTGATGATATAGAAGAGATACTCCTATCATAGAGATGATAAATGTCTAATCTCCTAGGGTATTTGTTTTGGATATTGGGGATGCTTATAAGAAGCCCGCGGGTCCTTGTACGAAGCCCAAGAGGAGGCTAATCGAGGGTCCTTGCATTGTAAGCCCAAGAGGAGGCTATGGGAGGGACTATCGAGGGTCCTTGCATTGTAAGCCCAAGAGGAGGCTATGGGAGGGACACTCGTTTGTACAAAGCCCAAGGGGAGGCATGGTATAGTTGGTTTGAGCTCTTAGAGTGATTTCACCGGGAAACCATACTCTATGTCCTAACCTAAACTAGGGAGATTCTTTGCACGAAGCCCAATAGGAGGCTATGGGGAACCTAGTGTTGTACTAAGTTGAACAAGCATATATATAACACAATCACAAATATGAACAAGTACGAACAAATATGAACAAATATGAACAAGTATGAACAAGCACATATATATGACAAGGTGTGTGTATATAATGGAGTTTATGAAGGAAATATACCTGTAAGCATGATCCATTTGTAAACACGGGGGCTCGGGACTTATACTCGGGGAGAGGCCCACTTGAGTTTATTCAAAAGCTATGTAAACAAGTATTTACAAAAGGGCTTGGGACATATACCTACATGGAGGCCCATGGTATATTTTTGGGAAGATTTAAAGAAAACCTTCATTTTTTGATTTGTTATTCGAGGTTAAAAATCAAATTGATCGAGGTATGTACAAAAAAAAGTGTATGTACAATGAAATACCTAATTTCATGTACGGGAATGGGACTTATACCTATGTGGAGGCCCATGTTTTATTTTATAAAACATGGTTGATTGTTTTTAAAGTTTGTCGTTTTGAAGTTTGTTGCTTTGAAAACTGTTTGAGAAGTTTTATTTTTTTTGAAGAAGTTTTTCTGTTTTGAAAAAAAACTGTACAAAAAGAAAAAAGGGATGGGACTTATACTCTCTAATATTCGAGAGGCCCCACATCATTTTGAAAATCAATTGATCAATCCAAAAAGATTTGATCAATAGTTTCTTTTGAAAAGAAATCCAAAAAAGAAATGGTTTATCGTTTTGAAAAAACTGCGATCGTTTGTTTTAAAACAGTTTGAAATTTTGACAGAAATCAAATTAATTAAGATAAACACAAAGATTATACTTAATTAACACCTAAATGATTAGGGTTTGATCACAAAATATTTACAAATGATTAAGTTTTAAAAATCAAATGAAAAAAACAATTTTTAAAGTATTAAAAACACTTAAAAACATATCATTTTAAACCTAATTAAAAATGTATCAAATAAATATTTTTTTGTGATTTTTTGGATATTCATAAAATATATGTGTTAAATAAAGAGTGTGTAAAAAATGAAGTGAAAAAGAATTAGTTTGATTGGTTAATTAACTAAGTGAAGTTGTAAAGAAAATGAAGAAAATAAGTGTCAAAAAATTGGGTTTTGGTCCTGCCAGGGTTTGAACCCACGCCCTGAGGTTCACTACTCAAAACAACAACCAACTGAGCTGCGCGCGCAGCTTGTTAGTGACACACGTTCCATTTAATATATTGAAAAACAAACATTTGAAATTTATGAACAAAATATGGCGCCAAGAACACACCCTAATTTGATTTTTGAAAATCTTTGAAACTGGACCAAATTGATCAAGTGAAGGGTCTATCTTGCTCGGTTTTTCACAAGGATTATGATGGTGATCTTTAATTCCATTTATTTTCACTCTAAGATGATCAATTTTTTGGAAATCGCGGAGAACCCTAATATGACAAATCATTGTGAAATCGTGTATGATCATGATATGATGCAATTGATTGAGGGTTAATGATCCACATGTGTGCAGAAACAAGATGGCAAACGAGTTTTTAATTTATGATGCATGTATGTATGAGTTTGAAGTTCATGAGCACTTACCTCAAAAACGGCCAAACTGAGAATTGAATTTTGATCTGGAGGTGTTACAGATGCTTTGTGTTGATCTGGATAGCTTCAATGATGATTATGGAAGGTGTCTGGATGCTTGGAACAACCTGAATTCATCTGAGCATGGCCATGGTACCCGATCTGCAGTAGGGCCAAGTATGAATCGAGCTTGATGATTTTTTAGTTACAGGTCAGGGATGATGATTGGGATAGTTCATATATGGTATATGGAATGTGTTTGGATGATTAGCTTGTCCATAATTGGCCTGGAATTGATTTTGGCATGATAAGGCTAGTGTTATGCATATTTGGGAAGTGAGGTAGTGATTCTGAGTTCTTGATGTTTTTGGAAGGTTTCAATGGTTAAAACAACTTCCATATGGTATTTGGGAAGTGTTAGAAGCATCACTTTGCTTAGAACTTCAAAGGTTTAGAGGTTGAGAATTTTACCTCTTTTGAAAACTATGAAACTTGCATTCTAAGAAAGGAAGAGAAAACCTATGTTTATGAGGTTTTGGTGTGATTTGGAGAGTGGAAATGACCTCTATTTATAGGCCAAGCTTTCTGAATACAAAGCCCTTGCAAGTGGATCAAAGAGTGATGATTTGGCTTAACAGATAAAATGGAATCTTTACATTTAATGCAAATGGTTAAAAGTGACTTAACCATGGTTATTTTGCCAAGCTTCTTATCTCTTTCCTTTCTGATCCTAAACCATAAAATATCTCTCAATTATTGCATTGGTGTGTCATCACTTGTGTTATAGGTCACATGGTACATAACTTTGGCAAAAATGACTTGAAATTTCAAGTGAAATGGTCACTGTTATACCCCAAAATTTGCCCACATCTTTTTTCAAGAAAACTCCAATCTGAAAATTAAGAGTCTCATATAATTATGGATTATTTCAACAAATATCCTAACATATGAAACACTTAGTTTTTAGAATTTTTCTTATACAGTAATTTGGCCTGCAGTTGAATTTATTCTTACGCAAACGCCAAATACTGTTTATTACTTCACACATGCTATTTATTTATTTACAGATAAATAGTACTGACACAATTGATACAGAGTTAAATCTTTTTGCAGGCGCAGAATCAGGAAACTCAGACTGTACTGGTAACAAGTAGATTATTATTATCTTTTGTTTCCCACTAATTTTTGTACTATATTCCATTATTTTCAAAAATCTTTTCAAATCTCTTTTTCAAAAATCAAATCTCTCTTTTTCCCAACACTATCTCCACTTTCTTTCAAATCTTATTTCCACTCAAATTTTCCTTTTGTACGGAATCACATCATTCCCCAACGTCTCTATCCTTCTTTCCATTCTATAAATACCTCCCATTTTCTTCCATAAAATCTCACATCAAATTCTAACTCATCTTTCAAATTCCTACCTCATATCTATTTTCTCTTCTTCCCTGACAAGAATGGCAAAGTGGATAGAGACACTGTTTCTTACAGTCATCACCATTGCTACGGTGATCATGACTTTCTTCTGCCTGCATAGTCCTGAAGAGTGTGGACCTGCAATGGTTGCACTCCCAATCATCTACATGTTATTGTTCATAGCATGGGTCATTAACCGTCATTTCTGAAGTTTGTCGTATT
This sequence comes from Vicia villosa, assembly GCF_029867415.1. Classification (NCBI taxonomy): domain Eukaryota; kingdom Viridiplantae; phylum Streptophyta; class Magnoliopsida; order Fabales; family Fabaceae; genus Vicia; species Vicia villosa. The sequence goes on from NC_081184.1 coordinate 43,950,601, forward strand.
TCTTATTTCTTAAATGTACCGTTTATTCGTCGTACTGTTCAATATAGTATGTGATATTTGTACTGTCAGTATTAAATGTTGTACTATTTGTCATAATATTGCTTAATTACTAAGATAATATTTTGTGTGTTTTCTGCCAGTCAAATATTCCTGTTTCTGTGCATTAAATGATTTTCAGGGTTATTATCGGTAATTTTGCCCGCATACCGTAAATATTAGTTATTTATTATGTCTATGTTTTTTAACAAGTCATGTAAATAAACTTTCATTTTTCACATAAAACAAAAACAAAAACAACAAAAAAGAAAATTAACTTTGACTGTTGATTTTTCACTCTAACTGCTACATCAATACCTGGACAGTCAGTCGACAGCCAAACTGCTGGCAGTACAATTCTCAGTGTTTTGTACCATCAATCAAATCAATCTTTTACAATTCAAAATTCCAAGATTTTTGTTCTAGAAGTCTTCTGAATATCACGCGATTAGCAGAAACTCAACACTGCACAAAAATCAGGTACGTTTAACTGTCTCCTACACAAACAGTCCCTAATCAGGGTTTTTCTTGTTTTTACAGGAGCAACAAGTTTTTGAGAGCTCCAATGGATTTCATACACATCCATATATCTCAAAGTACCATCATACAAATTTCCAAACTTCAATTCACTCAGACGCACCGTCAGCAGCTCAAACGGTCAACAGACGACCCGTTTGACCAAAAAAGTCAACAGACAGTCAAAAATGAATTTTTTTGTCAAAGTCCATATTTTGTCAAAGGATTCATCATTTGATCATTGGATGATCATAATTCATCAAGGAAAGATCAAAAATCAACAAAACTCTAAGATTCAAAATTAGGGTTTTTGCCTGAAAAAGTCAACTCAACTTTGACTGATCATAACTCTCTCATCCTTCATCCAAAAAATTCAAACCAAAGCTCATCTTGAAGGAAATTCAATTATCTTTCAAATGCCATTGATCCCATGGTCATTGGATTCACCATTTGAAAAATATGACCAAAGACATTACATGTCATTTTCAAAGTCAACAAAAAGACACTTTTTTCAAAAGGACACACAAGGAGCTTCAAAAATCATTTTGACATGAGACCAAAGACATTGGTTAGAGGACTCTTTGAGGTTTCTAAAAAGTGCAAGATCTCCTTCATATGACAAAAATTTAGGGATTTACACCTTGTTGAAGTTGGCTAAATTTTGGGAAAATGCATGAAATCAACATTGCTCAAAAATGTATTTTTTCCAAATGGGGCCAAGTTTTCAGCATTCAAACATCATTTCCATAATGATATGGGCCTCCCACGACCAAGACTAAGCCCACACCTTTTTTTATCCATTTTTGGCATAATTTTATCTTATTTTAAGATTAAAATTAAAAGGAAAATGGATGGATAAATGGTAGCTTACAATTCAAGCATGACTCATCAAAGAATCTCCATTTTTCTGCAGACAAATGAAGTACAAGGCAAATGCATTGAAGGAGAGCAAGAATTGGTCAAGTTTTCAAAGATTTTTAATATTTAAAAATCAAACTTTCAACAAAGCAATCAATGCTCTTAGCTTCACTTCCAAGCAGCCCTTGGCCTATAAAAGAAGTGGAATACATCAACAACAAGGACACCCACGAAATATAGCAAGAGGATAGCGAGAAAACTCATAAAATTTCTCAAAAATTCCATATACTTTGTAATTTCCAAATTCAATATTCCAATCAATATCAATACCAAACAATCGTTCCAATCATCTTCTAAAATCATATAAAGTAAGAATAAACTCTTTGTGTGGTCCCATGAGAGTCGTATCACGTGCATAAGTGTTCTTCATATTCATACATGATCAATTTTCGTTTTCCTATATTTAATTAACCTCAATATAAACTAATCATTCTAATGAGTTCATGAGGTCTCATAGGGTAGATCTGGGCTCTAACATGTGAGTTTCCACGTGAGGATAGCTCTAAGCCATTAACAAGTGTTCTTGCATGCTTAAGCTTCAAACTCTTCGAATCCATAGCTACAGCGCTCAAATAGCAAAACTAACACCACCATCGTGTTCAGGAGGTGATTTTAAGTCAATATGGGTCACTTGTTTTTATCTCTAACGTTTATTTTTGCAGGTGTGGGAAGCTACCAAAAGTAACGTTTTACTGTACAAATAGAGGAGGTTTAAAACCCCCGCTATTTGTTTAAAAAATAAGGCAGACGGAGGTTGAAGACGACCACGCGTCCAAGCGTGGTTCGTCAGTCAAAAGTTGACAATTCTATCTGCACGCGTGGCAGATTCCCTTCTCCTCATTCGTTGGTCAGCCAGCGTGGGTCCCAGCGTGGACTTTGAACATCTGACTAATCATATGCACTGATTCCCACATGGCTATCATGCTCCCCCATGATCTGAGCCCTTGGATCAATCTCAAAGCCAATCTAACGCATCAGACAAGCAGCCCTATGCTATGGACTTCATTGATTTCCACACAGGATTAGTATCCTTTTATTTTCTACTTTATTTTCTATTTTATCTTAATTTCTTTGTAAAATTAATTAAAAATAGTTTTAAAAATCCAAAAAATACACAAAAAATATTTTTAGACTTCTAAAATAATATATTATTTTCTGAAATAAAAATATTTTATTTTCTTCAAAATTTTAATATTTTGCATAATTAATTAGTATATATTTATATATTTGCTTTTTAATTATTCTAACCAATCAAAAAATCATAAAAAAATTTGTTCTTTATATAAAATATTGTTTATATATTATAAACTAATTTTGTACATATTTTGAATAATTTTCTTTTTAAGTTTTAATTATTTGTATAATTATTTACATAATTATGTTTTAATTAACTTAAATCAATTCCAAAAAATTCCAAAAAATTAGTTTTGTTTAAAATTAATTAACAAACATTTTGTACATATTTTAAACTTAATTTCTAGGTTTAAATCTATTTTCATCCTTTTTCTTCATTTTAATTTAATTAATCATGCATTAACTATAACTAAAATCAATCATAAAAAATCCAAAAACATGCTTTTTATTTTCCTTGCAATTTAAATTCCTAGATAAATGTATAGGATGTCAAATTCATGTAAATAGGCTAGTTTACATTTCCTGCACAATCGATGTAATAGCGTAGATTTACGTTCCGCACTTTACATTTCCGCATTTTAATTTCCAGCAAATATAAACTGCGTGTATGTCAAAGATAAAATTGAACCGTTAGATCACTAACTTCAAAGATAAATATCTGAATACAAATACAATCACACTTGCACCTCTTAAGGTAATCCCTTCTCATTCTTTTCAAAATCAAAGTCAAAATTCCACTGTTTCGAGTACAAAATCGAACCTTTTGTCTGTATCCGGTGAAAGGATAGATTTTTAAAGGAAATAGGATAAAGACCTTACAACTCAAGGTAGACCTCTTAGTTTGCTTGCTCAAATCAAAACAAACAAAATTCTCATACACTGTTGTTTTTTAAAACAAAACTTTCCAAAAAGACAATACTTTGTATACATCCAAACACGGATTATTACAAAGTTAACGTTCTTTTCAAAACATCTTTCGAAAGATAAACAAGCATTTTGTATACATCCACACACGGATCATTACAAAATTCAAATTACAAAGGTATTTGAAACCACATATGAGCAATTTTAGAGCAATTGAAAAGTGATCGAAAAACAAGTGAGCTAAGCAAACTTAAGAGCCCATGGATAACCATGGATACAAAGGGTGCTAACACCTTCCCTTTGTATAACCTACCCCCTTACCCAGAATTTCTTAAAGGTCTTTTTTCTGTTTCTTTTATAAACCTTTCCTTCATTGGATAAAATAAAAGGTCGGTGGCGACTCTGTGAATTTTCAAAAATGCGAAAGCATTAAGCGATAAAAAAGAGTCAGTTCACGTATCTCTACAAAACAGAGGTATGGCCCGGGAATTAAAAAACGGAGGTCCACAGTCACTAATGGAGAAATTCAAAGCCATAGCTACACTCCATATTTTTTCATGCTCTTGGACATTTTGGAAAACTCATGTTACACACTTCAAAACCCTAGTTGAAAGTTTCTTCAAGACCTTTAAGGAAATGGGTGAAAAAGATCCATGAACTTTGAAGAAAATGAGATTTTAAGTGCATTTTTTCAAAAGATACCAACTTTGAAGCTCCATATCTCTTAAATGGTTGATCTTTTGAAAAAATATTATATGTGTCAAAGTTGTTTATTGGATCAAAATCTACAACTTTCATGTTGGAAGTTTTTTTCAGTTTGTAGGTGAAATTTTGAGTTATTCCCTTCCAAAGTTTGGAAAAAACCATTGAAAAACACTTAGAAAATTTTCTAAGTATGAAAGTCAAACTTTTGACTTTTTGATTCTTTATTGATTTTCTTGATTTTTCTTGATCAAATGACTTCATATATCATATGTTGATGATTTGAAACTTCAAAAGTCATGGTTGACCAAAATTCCCCAAAAGTCAATGGTGATCTTGTACAGTTGACTTTTTCAAACGAATCGCGTTTCTGGAGATTTCAAATGAACCAAGCTATTCTCACCAAATGAATGGTATGAATGGATTATGTTGAGGTATTAGAGGATATTTAATCATAGCTTGAGTTGTGGTACCATGCTCTGATTAAAAAGTCAGTGGTTCAGGTGAATTAGGTCAAAAACCCTAATTGTCGACCTGATGAAATTGATGACTGTGGATCTTGAATTAAGATGTAATTTCCATTGTATATTGTCATAAGGATTATTTGAAGATGATTGAACTCTTTGAGTGACTTCCTGGGGATTTTTAGGGTTTCCCAAATGTGATCCCTGATTTTAGTCCCTAATAGTTCAAAACCCTAATCTGATGATTTGAAATTTCACTGTTGATCAATCCTGGTGTAGGAGATGTCCTGAGCCAATGGATTAGGTCAAAATGATGTACTTGGGGTCTTGAGGTCATGTCCCAAGCCATTAGATCAAATCCTGAGCAAAAGTCAGGAGTATGCTGTCTTCAGTCAAAACCCTAATTTGGTTGATTCAAAGCCTTTGAGCTTGTTGAAATGAATCTTTGAGGACCAAATGTTGATTGTTGATGAAGATAGTTCATTTGAGATGAAGGGAGAACAAAACCCTAATTGGTTGTTGCTTGTACTGATGAGTGATTTCTTGTTTAAATCCTGCTGAGTCACAAGTAGCAAACACAAGCTATGCAATTTGTTAGAGATGCAAATGATGCATATGCACATGATATGAGGTGGTATCTTAGGTCAAAAATTGGGGTATGACACATTCATACCAAATGTGATAAGCCAAAGAAGGAGCAAGCGAAAGGAAAAGTGTTTGCGCTGTCTGGTGCTGAGACTACTTCTAATGATAAGTTAATCTGAGGTACGTGCTTTATTATTGATAATGGTGCAACGCATTATTTCATTCTTTGGATTGTGCTATAAGATTGGATCTTGTTTTATCTGTTATGCACAAAAGTATATTTATTGATACAACTTCTGTGGCCTTGTTTCTACTTCTTTTGCGTGTTTAAATTATCCGTTGAGCATCTTTAGTAGAGATTTTGAGAATTGATGTAATTTGTTTTCCGTTAGACCAAGTTGATGAATTTTGGTGTGAACTGTTTGGAGTTGAACTAAGTAATTGCAACCGTAAGAGAGATTGTGGAATCTCGGTGTTGTAAGCGATTTCGAGTGCAAGTTCTGAAGGAACACTATTATAGTTTAGTAACGGTGGTTTGTGTTTCATTATCGTTGTCGGCTGTCTATTGACAAATTGAGGACTTGATCACCCTTAATATATTATTGATAGGAGACGACATCATGATGAACGAGATAGACGTGTCTTACTAACTTGGTAGCGTGTAAAGCGACTAAGGAGAAGTTGAAGAGTAGATTTAAGGAATTGTTCGAGAAGAGGTTCATTATCGGAGTGTATAGTCGTAGAGTTACGCCTATTTTATCGAGTAAGAAGAAAATAAGGTTCAATGAGGTAATGTTTTGAGGATGTTTTAATTCTAAGAGTGACAAGGACATGCTGAACATTAAGGATTGTATTATCAATGTTGAAAGAGAAGGGGGTTAAATGCGAAGTTTTCTGAATGTGACCTTTGGTTAAAGGAAGAGGGTTTATTTAGGTTTGTGATTTTGAGCTGAAGTGTATTGATGCGGAATCGACAAGTGGTGGTCTATGCTTCAAGGTATCTGAGAATTCATGAGAGGACTTATTCGATGTATGAATGGATGTCATCCGCCGTTGGGTTGTTTTGAAACTTAAGAGGCATTATTATTTGGATCGAGATTGAGGTGTGTAGTGACTACAAGAGTTGAATATGAAGTAAACAAGACGAGTAGACTTTTGAAGGATTATGATTTTGGTTGAACTACCATCCTGGAAAAGTGAAGGTTGTGGCCGATGCATTGAGTAGAAAATAATTTTATAAGTTATGTTGAGGATTTAAGAATTGGAAATCGTTGGAACGATTTAGAGAGTTGAGTTTGGTTGTGAAGTGACGTCTACGTGTGTTAAGTTGGTATGTTGAAGCCTACTTGTGATATTTTTGACAAGATTAGAGAAGGTTAGAAATCAAATTTTGCAATTGGTTGACAAGATGATATTGAGTAATGAAGGAAAAAGTGATAACTTTTGGATTATCGAGAATGGTGTCATGAGATGTTGTGATCAAGTTTGTATTCCTGATGGTTTGAATTCGGACAAAGAGAATTTTTGGATGAGGAACATCGTAATGATTTGAGTATTAATCATGGTATTAATGATGTATCGAAATTTGAGGAAATGTATAGTGGTAAAGTATGAAGAGTGATATACCGGAATTGTGTATTGGAGTTGGATTTGTCAGGAACCATTTCGTTTGGTGCAACAGTTATCTATTTTCGAGTGGACGTGGTTTTGGTGTTGAGATGGTTGTGTCGACTGAATTTTCGAGGACGAAAATATTTTAAGTGGGGGAGAGTTGTAACAGCCCAAATTTAATTAACTGACTAATTAAATTAAATAAGCATTTATTTACTTAATTTGGACGAAGTTTGATAATTAATTGGATCGTCGGCATTATTGAGAAACGCGTTCGGATCATTAAGTGAAGTTGGAATTTATTGGTTAATCGAAGAATTAATAAAGTGGAATATGTAGAGAAATAATATTAGAAATAATAATATTATTGGATTTTTATTTATTTGAGATAAAGCCGGATTTAATTGGATTAATCAGAAAATAATATTAAGGGTAATAATATTATTTGTTGGAGCATAATTATTTATTTGACTACTCTATTTTATCAATTGGGCCTAATTAGTTAGGAAGTGGAATTATATGGGGTAAGCCCAATATGAATAATATAGTAAAGGGTAGAATGAGAGAGAGGGGTATCATTTTCATTTTTTTGCTGAGTTTTTTCAAAAGGAGAAAAAGAGGAGAAGAGAAGCAAAAAGGGGAAGAACAACAAGGGGCAAAAGCTAGGGTTTGAAGCACATTGAAGAGGTAAGGGGGAGAATCCCTATTATTATGGGTTAGTATGATTAGGTCAATGAGTAGATTAACATGATTAGATTTGTTGTGATTGAATCCATGGAAATGTTAATTGATTTAGTAGTAGTATTGCTGAGTTTCATAATGGAAATTGACTTGGTAATAGGAAATAATGGTTAAATGTTGCCTCGTTAGTTTCCTATTGTTGTTGTTAATTGTTGTTAGTTAATATGATTGGAAACAAATTGAAAACATGTTGAGTGTGGTGACAATGGCCGACAGCGTCATTTTTCTTTTCATACTGTTTCCATGGTGTTCTAATATTTTGTCTCCTCTGCTGTGTCTACGGTCCTGTCCTATGTGCTCATATTTTATTAATTGGTTTGTTTTCTATTCCCAACATGTGCCTGTTATGTTAGTATATGCAAACTGATATTTATATTACCATGTGAATGGAATTATAATATATATTGGAAATGAATTATGATTATAAGATCATGTGTAATTGAAGAAACATGGATATGCTAGAAATTGAAAATGAAAATAGAATTGAGTTGAAAAGTAAGTGTATATATTTATTATATAATTGGATGTTGGTATTAGACATTTCTTTTAATTAAGTAGAAATAGTAACGTAACATGTAGTAGCTTTGGAACATTTTAGTAACAATTATATAACATATAAATTTAAGACAGGCCCGTTTGATCGAATAGCCGAATTAAGCGGTATAATTAATTGTTAGGAATTTTATGAAAATTTACGTGGTAGCTAAGTTTAATTAGTAGATTAATATGGTTGTGTTATTTTGTTGAAAATTTGATATTTACGAACCGACCGATATAGTGTGGATTTAAATATTATTTTATATTAAATATTAGTTTTGGAATAGAAAATGAATTAGTAAATTGGAACTAATGTAGTGTAATTATTAATTGGGTGAGTTTCTTAATAGTTGAATTAATTGCAATGAGTTTAATTGATTGGAATATACTTGAAGTTGGATCAATTATTCGGTTTGTCGGTAAATTACGGTACTTTGAGGATTCGTCCGTAATTGTGTTTTGGTTTGAATATGTATGTTAAGAATAATATATGTATATGCCATGATGTTGTGCTAATATTGATTCTCTGTGAGTAGTTGGTTAATATTAATTCTAATGATTAATTGCTTGATATTGAAAGTGTGTGTTCATGTATAATTGACAAAAATGAGAATTAACATGAGATAGTATGGTTACTAGTGTTAATTGGATTATGTGAATCGTAATTGATTAATTGGCCTCTTATATGTGAATGATGTGTGTGTGTTGTGAATGTTGTGTACAATTGGTGGATAATTCATAGAGTTGAATTATTGTGATATGCGGAAAGTTAAGATGGTAGAGATGATCTTAATTGCATATATTTGTGATATTATATACATTCATATCATAGTGTGCCTTGAAACACAGGTGGATTTGCTTTGAAACACAAGCAGGCTTGGATTCTAGAGTGAATCAGAAGCAGTAAACTATATGTTTACAATTGGAGGACTTTGATCTTGTCCGGATCGGAAGTGTGGCTTAGATTCTAGATATATGAAACGGAGGCCGGTGAAACATAGAATTTCACATTGGTACCACATGCATAGTGTCACATGTTTCATTGAGTCACATTAGAGTTAAGTGATAGTTGACTATGTGCATTATGTTGTCATGATATGTGCATGATTGTGATAATTGATTACGTGCATTGTGTTGTTGTAATAAGTGTACGAGTGAACAATTGATTATGTGCATTGATGTCGTAATGCTACGTGTATGAGTTTGGTAATTGATTATGTACACTTGGTGTTGTAGTGATATTTGTATTAGTTGATAATTGAGAATGGGTGATGTTTGAATACGTAATTGGTTAAATGCGGGAATATGTGATAATTATGGCTATGTGTATAATTGAGAAAAATAGTATTGAGATATTATACTCTTATACTTGGTGTATGCTTAATATATGTGAATTATGATTAGCATTAATTTTATGATTAGGCAAGTGTAATGCATTCCTATAATTGTTGATTTAGCCATTGTATCTCATTATACTTTCTTCATAATGGTTCGTATTCTCACCCTTCTGTTTTAGTGTTTCCCTCGTTTGGCGACATGCAGGTTTGACGATTAGTAGCTGGCGTGTGACCTAGTCGGAGTTTCGTCCGAGTTGCTTGATAATTAAGTAGCGAGTCAATGCTCTGGTCATGTAACACTAGGTAGCTTAGATGTTGAACTCATGTTCTATTTGTTTATGTATTTTGTTATAACTTGTGAACCTGTTTAATTGGTTACTTGTTGTTGAGAGGCTTTAGGCCAAATATTATGATCATGGTATGGGACATGTATCATTTATATGAAACACATGAGTATTACTATCCGATGTTAATGCATATTCTAGATGAATTATGATTATATGTCGGGTGTTATTTGAAATGACCAGGTGTATTGTATTTTATGGATAAATGCTGTCGGTTTTAAAAGCTTTTTAGTTTTTGAAAACGTCGATGTGACGCCCTTTTGAATTATATGCATGCTTATTCTCTGATTATATGCTTATTATTTTATGGGGTAAAAAGGGATGTTACATTAGTGGTATCAGAGCATGGTCGACTTATTATTTGTGCCTTAGAATCAAACTTACCAAGATGATCTTTAGTATTCAGAATGAAACAAACACATCCAAAAGGATGAAAAGATGAAATGTTGGGCTTTCTGTTCTTCCACAATTCATAAGGAGTCTTATTTAGAATAGGTCTTATAGAGATTCTATTCTGAATATAACATGCAGTATTTATTGCTTCTGCCCAGAAGTGCTTACTCATATTGGTTTCATTGATCATGGTTCTGGCCATTTCTTGTAGAGTCCTATTCTTTCGCTCTACAACTCCATTTTGCTGTGGAGTTCTAGGGCAAGAGAAATCATGGGTAATACCATTTTCTTTGAAGAACTCCTCAAAGAATCTGTTCTCAAATTCGCCACCATGATCACTTCTGACCTTTATGATTTTGCACTCCTTCTCAGATTGAATCTGAGTGCAAAATTCAAAGAACACTGAATGAGACTCATCCTTGTGTTTTAAGAACTTTACCCATGTCCAGCGGCTATAATCATCTACGATGACTAATCCATATTTCTTTCCTCTAACAGATGCTGTTTTGATTGGTCCAAACAGATCAATGTGCAGAAGTTCTAGCGGCCTAGAGGAAGAGACAATATTCTTAGAGTTGAATGCAGGTTTGGAGAACTTGCCCTTCTGACATGCTTCGCAAAGAGTATCTGATTTGTATTTCAGATTTGGGAGTCCTCTGACCAGATTTAGTTTGTTAATCTGAGAAATCATTCTCAAACTAGCATGGCCTAATCTTCTGTGTCAGACCCATTGCTCCTCAGAAACAGACATAAGGCAAGTCACCTTCTGCTTCTCAAGATCCGAAAGATCAATCTTATAAATGTTATTCTTTATCTTGCCTGTAAATAGGATTGAGCCATCCTTCTGACTTACAGCCTTGCAAGACTTTTGATTGAAGATTATGTCATAACCATTGTCACTTAATTGACTTATGGATAATAAGTTATGCGCTAATCCTTCTACAAGAAGTACATTAGATATGGAAGGAGAGTTACCAGTACTTATGGTTCCAGAGCCAATAAACTTGCCCTTCTGATCTCCTCAAAACTTGACTTCTCCAATAGACTTAAGCACCAGGTCTTGGAACATAGACCTTCTTCCCGTCATGTGTCGCGAGCACCCAAAGTCCATGTACCTTGACATGTTGTGCTTTGTCTTCTTTGCTGCCAAGGATATCTGCAACAGAAATTATATTCTCCTTAGGTACCCACAACTTCTTGGGTCCTTTCTTGTTAGTTTTCCTCAAGTTCTGATTGAACTTGGGTTTAGCATAATAAACAACAGAAGGTACAGTGTGATATTCCTTAGGTTTAGCAGCATGATATTTCTTAGGTTGTGTCACATGCTTCTTAGTGTGTGTAGCATGAAAGCTTTTGGCATGTGAAGTGAGCCTAATATCATGTGAGTGGCCATATTTGAACTGATCATACAATGGCTTGTATTTGATTTTCATATCATCTACAGGTTCAAATTTGTGTGGGGTATCACCCTCATAGCCAATGCCAATCCTTTTGTTTCCAGAAACACCATATATCATAGAAGCAAGATGACTTCTACCAATACTTCTAGATAAGAACTTTCTAAAACTCGAGTCATATTCTTTCAGAATATGATTGAGACTAGGAATGGATTTTTCAGAGTCAGAAGGAGATCCAATATCTTTGGATAATTTTAAAACTTTTTCTTTCAGTTCAGAATTTTCCACTTCCAGCTTCTTAGTTTCAGAATCAAATAGCTTTTTCAGCTTTTTGTATTTGATACTAAGATAAGCTTTGAGTTCCAGAAGTTCTGTTAAATTGGAAACTAACTCTTCTCTAGATAGTTCAGAAAATACCTCTTCAGAATCTGATTCTGATGTAGATTCTGATCCATCATCAACTGTGACCATCAATGCAATGTTTGCCTGTTCTCCTTCAGAGTCTGATTTTGATTCTAAATCTGAATCATCCCATGTTTCCATAAGACCTTTCTTCTTATGAAACTTCTTCTTGGGATTCTCCTTCTGAAGTTTTGGACACTCATTCTTGTAGTGACCAGGCTCATTGCATTCATAGCATGTGACCTTCTTCTTATCAGATCTTTTGCTTCCAGAAGATTCTCCTTTTTCAATCTTCTTAGAACTTCTGAAGTTCTTGAACTTCCTATGCTTGCTTTTCCAGAGTTGGTTTACCCTTCTGGAGATCATGGATAGTTCATCTTCTTCTTCTGATTCTGATTCTTCAGAATCTTATTCTTCTGCCTGAAAAGCGTTAGTGTATTTTTTATAATTAGATTTTAATGCAATAGACTTACCTTTCTTCTGAGGTTCATTAGCATCCAGCTCTATTTCATGACTCCTTAGAGCACTAATCAATTCTTCAAGAGAGACTTTATTCAGATTCTTGGCAATTTTGAAAGTAGTAACCATAGGACCCCATCTTCTTGGAAAGCTTCTGATGATCTTCTTGACATGATCAGCCTTGGTGTATCCCTTGTCAAGAACTCTTAATCCAGCTGTTAGCATTTGAAATCTTGAGAACATTTTTTCAATGTTTTCATCATTCTCCATCTTGAAGGCTTCATATTTCTGGATCAAGGCAAGAGCTTTGGTCTCCTTGACTTGGGCGTTTCCTTCATGAGTCATTTTCAGTGACTCATATATATCATAGGCAGTTTCCCTGTTAGATATCTTCTCATATTCAGCATGAGAGATAGCATTTAGCAAAACAGTCCTACACTTGTGATGAATTTTGAATAGCTTCTTTTGATCATCACTCATTTCTTATCTTGATAGCATTACACCACTAGCTTTCACTGGATGTTTGTAACCATCCACCAGAAGATCCCATAAGTCACCATCTAAACCTAGAAAGTAACTTTCGAGTTTATCTTTCCAATATTCAAAGTTTTCACCATCGAATACTGGTGGTCTAGTGTAGCCATCGTTACCATTTCCATTGTATTGCTCAACAGAGCTAGATGTAGATGTAGGTGTTGGAGTTTCACCAGCCATCTTTGACTTAAGCGTTTTTCTCTACCTGAATCTTTTCTAAACACGGTTAAGTGCTTGCACCTTAGAACTGGCGCCCTGATGCCAATTGAAGGATAGAAAAACACTTAGAAAGGGAGGGTTTGAATAAGTGTAGCTTTAAAACTCTTAAGATAAAAACAATTTGCACAATGATTTTTATCCTGGTTCGTTGTTAACTAAACTACTCCAGTCCACCCCCTTGGAGTGATTTACCTCACCTGAGGATTTAATCCACTAATCACACAAGATTACAATGGTTTTCCACTTAGATAACCTGTAAGTCTTCTAGAATATTCTGATCACAACCTGATCACTCTAGGAACACAATGCTTATATACCCTCTAAGACTTTCTAGAGAATTCGATCACAACTTGATCTCCTCTAGTTCTTTACAAATAAATGTAAACAAATTCTTACAAGAGTATTACAATGCTTCTAAAAATCTATAATCACAACTGTGATATTTCTCTTAAAGTTTAAGCTTAATCTCACTAAGATATTACAACAGTAATGAAGTGAGGTTGAAGATGAAGTTTGAGAGCTTTTTGAATTTGACAGCGTTTCTGTATGTTTGCGCAAAGTGTTGTATTCAGCTTCTCATCAGAACTTCTATTTATAAGCGTTCGAGAAGATGACCGTTGGGAGCATTTAATGAGTTGCGTCATCCGTACAGCGTTGCATCTAATGTTTCACTCTTTTGTCAACTACCTCGAGCCTTGCTTTTCCTGCTTTAACTGACGTTGCCTTTAATAGCTTCTAACGTTCCTTTTGTCAGTCAGCGTAGCCTGCCATCTTGCACTTGCTTATGATATGATGTTTGTATAAACAACGTTTGAATATAATCAGAGTCAAACAGCTTTGTGTAGAGCATCTTCTTGTCTTCTGACCTTGAAGTGCTTCTAGCGTGATACCATGAGAACTTCAGTGCTTCTGCTTCTGATCTCAAATTCTTCTGATGCTTCAATAGACCATGTTCTGATTCTGCTTGTCCATCTTCTGATGTCTTGCGAGAGCATGTTCTGATGTTGCATACTTGAACCTTCTGAGTCAGTGCTTCTTGCGCTGATTTTGTGCATACTCTTTATATGTTTCCTGAAATGGAAATTGCATAGGATTAGAGTACCACATTATCTCAAGCAAAATTTATATACATTGTTATCATCAAAACTAAGAATATTGATCAGAACAAATCTTGTTCTAACAAAACCAGTTTAGAATCTTTGTGCAAAGTAACAATGCTGGACAAAACATGGGTGATAGTGATGAAGAGAATAAGATTGCAAATGTGGTTGGTGATGAAGATGAAGAGATGGAAGATAATAATGAGGAAGACCAAGACAACAACAACTCTCACATTGTTGACATGCTTGAGGCTATGCACCTTCAACAAGTAGAGAACAATTCCCTCATGAATGAGCGCTTGACGATAATGTCTAACCAGATTATGGAGAAAAGTGCTCAATTCTCTGCCTACTCGACTCTTCAAGATCCACGCTACAACACTCTGTATGGGCTAATGGAGTCTCAGGCTAAAAACTTCACAAACTTCACCAATAACTTCAACTCCTTCACCACAAGCTACATGAACCAGTTCAATCCACCTCAAAATTCCTCAACTCAAGATGGGAATGACAATGAACAAGTTTAATGTTGTGTCTTTTGTTATTTTTTTTGCATAATGTGAGAACCTTATTGTGTTTTGTTGCGTTGTGTTTTATGCATCCGTACTCTATTATGGCATATTATGTGTTTGTTGTAAGTGTGAGTGTGTTTTATGCTCAGGAACTTGGATGTGTTATTTATGTTATTTCCTGTTATCTCATTCTCTAACTTCTGTTTATGTGTGTCATACCCTAATTTTTGACCCCCCCTGAGATGACATATCTTCAGGATTTTCATCAGGTCAAAGCAAGTACCCAGAGCAGTCACTTCTTCATCTGGCATTTAATCAAGGATGTTCCAAGACAAGAAAACTCAGGCAAAGGGTCAATCAATAGAAGGATTGGTCTCTAACACAATCATAGGACTCAAAAGCTTCACTTTTTTATTCACCTATGATTGATTAGACACCCAGTCATCTGAGTACAGGTTTACTCAGGTCACCAGACTAGGGTTTTTGAGCCTATCAAGGACTGAAATCAGGGATCACCTTTGGGAAACCCTAAAAAGCTACAAGACATCTATTAAAGACTTCAATCATCTTCAAATGATCCATACAATAAGATCCACTGGACATCACGCCTCAATTCAAGATCCACAGTCACCAATTTCATCTGGTCGACAATTAGGGTTTTTAACCTAATTCATCTGGATAGTTGACTTTTAATCAGGGCATGGATCCAAAACGCAAGACATGATTCAAGAACCTCTACTACCTCAATATAACCCATTTACATCACTCATTTGAGGAGAAGATCTTAATTCCACACAAAAGTCCAACATCTCACTTTATTTGGAGAAAGTCAACTGTATGGGATCACCTTTGACTTTTAAGATTTTTGGTCAAACCATGACTTTCAAAGATCAATATCATCAATATATGGATATTAAAGTCATTTGACCAAAGAAATTCAAGAAGAATCATCAAGGAGCAAAAAGTCGGGAATTAGGGTTTTTGAGGGCATTGTGGGAACTCAAAATTTCACCTACACAACTCAAAAAACATCCAACATGAAAGTTGTAGATCTTGCAAAATAAAACAACATCTTACAACGGAACTTTTTTCAAAAGATCAACCATTTAAGAGATTTGGAATTTTGAAGCTTTAGGTTATAAAAACTTGGAAAATTTTGTAAGTGTTTTAACCTAGTTTTCATCCAACTTTGAGCTCATTTTTCACAATTTTCCCAAATGATTCTGAAGAAACCTCAAACTAATGATTTGAAGTAGATGTTTAGGGCTTTCCAAATTGTGCTCAACCTTCTCCAAATTCATTTTGAGCTAGGAGTTATGCTTGTTCAAAGTTGGCCTCATGAAGTGAAATTATAGGTCATGCCTCATTTTTGAACTTTGAAATTTTGTGCACATGACCTCACTTATGGATGCTACACGACCCATAACACATCTGAAAACATGCCATGCATTCATTTTCACCATAGCATAAGAATTGAGGAAGATTCCCAAAACAAGAACATGTGATTATGTAATGATTACATTTGGGAATTTATGGCAAATTGATGAATCACCCAAGGAATCTTCTCACCAACCAATTAGAGCTCATTTCTGTCTCAGAATTGTCCCCTAAGATCAAGCAAAATCGAGGGCTAGGGGATTGATCAAATGGAATCAAAATTCTCATCATTTCATAAGAGATATTTGCAAACTTCCTTCATGGCCAAGAAAACCAAATCAACCTCATTAAGCAAGCTCACTCCTCTGCAACTATACTGAACCATTTGCCTATAAATAGGAGAGCATAACTCAGTAGAAAAACACACCAAAGCAACAGAATTCTTGCTTTCTCTCTTCTTTCTTCATACTTAGTTTTTTCAAAGGTCCTTTGGCAAGAAGACTCGGATTCTTCAAACCAAAGCTCTCTCTTTGAAAGTAAGTATTCAAACACATTGGGGGAAGCATTTAGAGGTGATCCAGACCTCTGGAATACTTCTGGGCGTGGAGAATCATCATCTTCACCTCTCACTTGGAGTTTTTGCAGTTGGGGTCGAGCAAGAGGTTCTGGGCACTTTCAGTCCAAGTTAAGCATCTCAACACCTTCCAGGAGGATCACTGAAGCTATCTGGATCGTTGCAACAACTCTGCAACACGCTTTGATCAAAGCCAAATCTTCATTTTTCAGGTAAGTTTCAAGAACTTCAAACTCTATAATTCACGCATGATAAATTAGAAATGAAGTTACCAATTGGTTTCTGCACCTTTCAGGATCATTAGCCCTCAATCAATTGCATCATATCATGCATATAGAGTATTTCATGTTAAATTTCAGTTTTAGGGTTCTTAGTGTTCATGCGTGCGAATTTTGAGTTACACTGAAAATAAATGAAATTAAAGGATACCATCATGATCCTCGTTCAGAAACGAGCAAAATCCATGTTTACATCTTTAAGTTTGGTTGAGAAACGAAAGAGATAGCAAAATTTCAAATCTTGAAGCTTGAGGTTGAAGATGAAGATGGTGGCGCCATTTTTTTTTCCAGAATTGAGTTTATTTTATTTTGAATGATAGCTGTGTCATATACGAATGAATGGTAGTGTCCCAGTGGTTACAGCGCGCGTCCAAAAGCCTTGCCTTGCCTTAGGTCTGGGGTTCGATCCCCCCCTCAGACCTTTTGTTGATTTATTTTCTTTTTTAGCTCATTCATTGCTTTGTTCTACATATAATCATATGGGCTCCCTTCTTAAAAAAGTCACGCGCGTGGCCCAGTTGGTATTTGTTTTGTTTGGTAACCTATAGGGCGTGGGTTCAAGCCTTGAAGGAGACAAACCCAATTTTTTACCACTATTTTCCTTTGTTTTATTCACAAACTTCACATAATTATTTAACCTATCAAACTAATCCATTTTCACTTCATTTGTCACACACTTGTTATTTAATATACCTATTTTATGAATAATCAAAAAAATCATAAAAATATTATTTATTTCATATATTTTTATTAGGTTTAAAATAGTATGTTTTAAGTGTTTTCTTAAATACTTTAAATATACATTTTTATTTTGTTTTGACCTAATTATCCTTGTGAATAATTTTATGATAAAACCCTAATCATTTAGGTCTTAATTAGGTATAGATTTTATCTTTACCTTGATTAAGTTGACTTTTGTCAATTTGCAAAACTGTTTTCAAACTCCGATTAAACGGATGATTAAGTTTTTCAAAACAACAAAACCTTATATCATTTCAATCATTTTCAACTGTTTCTCATAAACAGTAAATCATTTTTAAGTGGGCCTCTAATAGAGTGTAAGTCCCAGCACCTTTTTCTTTTCATAGTTTGTTTTTCAAAACTGTATTTACAAAATCTTCTTTCTGTTTTCAAAACATTCTTCTGGTATTTGAAGGGCATTATTCCCGGTGAAACTCTTCAGATACCTATGTGACCTTTGTCCATCTTCACTTCTTCTGTTTTCAAAAACCATTAACTGTTTATCATATATATATTCAACTGTTATCCATCAATTACTGGTAAGGCTTTGTACATACTTCTTCAAAGGCCTCCACTCCATCCAGGTTAGGCTTTACAAGCTTTCAATTTACAGTCTTTATTTAAATTACTGTCAAATATAGAACTGTTTATATATTATTTAGAACTACGTTTGAGTGTAAACCTTAGGACAGTTAAACTATATATATATTATAGGAATATGGCCTAGGATTGAGAATGTCTTCCCGGTGAAGGCTCTTTCCTAATTAGAGATCTGTAGTTCAAACCCCCAAGATGAATTATTCCCGGTGAAACATCTTGGCAAAAACCTTAGAATCCAAAAAAATAGGACACATCCACCCAAAGAGGAATTATTCCCGGTGAAACCTCTTACCCATTTGCTTAAAGCCAAAATAAGTTCAAAACCACATAGCTTTCTCCTGTGCTATAACAAGGACCCTCGATTAGCCTCCTCTTGGGCTTTGTACAAGGACCCACAGGCTTCTTAAAAGCATTTCCAGCTTCCTCTTGAGCTTGTATACAAGGACCCATCAGGTTTCTTATAAACATAGGAACAGGTCTTTAGTCACCTTTTAACATACCCTGGTGAGTTTCTTCCATTCTTTAAACCAGACTTTAAACAAGCTAAGTTTGTCTCAATTTCACATTGAGCACACCTTTTGGAATGAGAGGCATGGACAGTCTCTGTCACCCTTATCTTCATTAATTTTCCTTAGAAGAGTCTAGGATCCATGTTTGCTTATCCTCAGTCAGAGTCAGCCTTCATCTTGGGCTTTAAACAAGAAGTTTCCACTAGATAATCTTTCTGCCAATCATTTTAATAAAAACCCCTGGAAAGAGTTAGCCTCCAAAATCACTTCTTCAAAAACTAAAGATTCATTTCTCTTAGGAGATAATTTCCCCAAAAGAGTCGAAACCCCTGGAAAGGGTTAGCCTCCAAAGTCAATTAATAAAAACCTGTTTAAAAGAATAAAACCCCTGGAAAGGGTTAGCTTCCAAATGTTAGACGCTGGCCTAAGGATCTAGAGGGGGGGTGAATAGATCTCACAGAGTTTTTCGGAGTTAATTGAACTTTAAGCGAAAGCGGTTCTGAATCGACTCGCGTCTATTCCGAACCGCTATTGAAACGATTGTATATGTGTTAAAAACCACTAACCAGCTTGAGATAAACGATAAGAGAATATCCTATAGAATCAATATGTCGCTCTAATGAAAATCGATTAACTTCTTTTATGATGAACGTTGTTTGCAATGCAGTAATAGTGAGAGAAGCAAAAACACAAACACTTGGTGATAATGATCAAATTGATAGTAATTCATTGTGTGATGAATTGTGATGTTTGTACAAGTTCTTAATTCACAATTTTAACACTCGAATCGTTAATCAATTTGCAATTATAACCAAATATGAACAGAACTTAAATGAAAAGATAAAAGCGACAAGAACATGATATTTGTTCAGGCAGTTCGTCGATCGTCCTCGCTACGACTACGTCTGCCCCAAATTCCAAACTGAAATTGGGAAATCTTCCATTAATGTTGAAAGCAGTTTATACAAAGAAGATAACAAAGCGATAAACAATAAACCAAACTTGTCGATCCTTTGAATTTTCTTCCCCCTTAATCTTGAGCCAGATCAAGGTCTTCCAAGAGCTTCACTTTGATCCCTTTCTGCAGTGTCTTGAATTGCATGAACACTTGTTCTTCAATCTTAACACTCATCTGGATCCTTGATGAAGCCTCTTGATAAAAACCCCCAAAATTTACCAATCTTGGAGGACAAAACCCTCAGATTTTATTCACCAAAAACCCCACAAATCTTCACCCACTAGGAATCTTCAATTCCGTTCCATGGACGTTATCGAACTCGATCACTAACCCTCAACACAAGAATGATTATGTGTAATTGCGTTGGAGATGACGAAGAACGAAGATGAGAAGCCTTTGTGTATCTTTCAGTTGTTGGTGTTGAGCAGCAATAATGAACCTTGGACAATATATATGAGAGCTTATCTGTTGGAGCAGTGAAAACCAGAACTTTTGGTGTTTTTGATCAATTAGGTCGACCTCTTGTAGTGCTTAGGTCGACCTAGCAGAGGTGCATTAGCTTTGAATGATATTTGCTCCCAGTTAGGTCGACCTGTTAGGGAAGTAGGTCGACCAGAATTCTCTTCAAATGCGTTTTGGGACATTTCTTCAGTTTAGGTCAACCTAGTTGATGTGTGGGTCGACCTAGCAGAAGTGTATGAAATTTTCTCCATTTTAGGTCGACCTGGGTTGACAGTAGGTCGACCTAGCTGCTGCTTTTCTACATTTTTCTTGTTTTGCTTGTGTTGAGTCGACCTATATGCATAGTAGGTCGACCTGCTCTGTCATAAGTGACCAATGATTGCTTTTCTTTGAGTTCTTCTGCTTGTGCCTTGTTGCCTCTATGCTTGTTGAGTTTGCCATGAATCAAAAACATCTTTGTGAGTGTGATCTTGTATTCACATACTCCCCCTTTTTTATGATGGCAAACCGGTAGTAGAAGCTTTCGCAATAAGTGGTAAAAGCTCCCCCGTACACTCAGCATCTATTCACTCAGCTGAGCTCCCCCGTACACTCAGCATCTATCTCCCCCTTTGACAACATCAAAAGAGATACAAGAAAAACAGAAGAGGAGAGTAACAAGAGAAACATAGATAAAACGCTAGCATTCATAGTATAATAGATAAAAGATAGATAGTGATAACATGAGAGCCAAACATGTTTAAAGGTACACTTTAACATACATGATAGTCCAAGAGATTAACAAACAAGGCACAATACGACAATATGTAAGAATATAACATTATGATAATGAAATGAAATGCAATAATATGATGATATGATGGAGAATGCATCCTAACGCCTGCCCCTTCTTCCTCTTCCTCTTTGAAATGTATGAGGACGATCCTCTTCAACTTGTTCCAACAAATCAAGCACAGATAGATTGAGAGTGTTGAAGCTTTGGCTTATGTTGGCATGACGATGCAATGCCATTTCCTCAAACTGATTCTGTCTTAGAGTCGAGTTGGATGCAAAAGTCTCAAAATCGCTTTTGTGGTCTTGAACCAAGCTGTACAACGATTGATATTGTCGTTGTTGTTCGTCATAGCGATCTTGTTGGAGCTGTTGCATTTGTTGGAATTGGAGCTGTTGTGTGTCGAAGTGTTGTTGTTGTTGGAGTTGCATATTTTCAAGCATGGAGATGATGTTGGACTGATCCGGCGGAGGTGGAGCCGTGTATCCCCAAGGAATTTCTTCCTCTTGAGGAGGGACATATTGCCAATTTGGATCCGTGTCATGAGCTACATCTTCCATGGTGTGATCCTCATCATTTGCTATTTCTTGATCATTTCCTTCTTCTTCATTTCCTGCAATGTGACCAAATTCCGTAGGATCATCATAGTTGTAGATGATTTTTCCGGTTCCCTTTTGAATGAGATAGTAGGTTTTCTTATTTGGATCCCAATGGTATCCCATGAGGGTTAAGGTTGTTTGGGAGAAGTCTTGATTCTGTTTCATGTGAATGTAGGACAAACCATCGAGTTTCATGCCGAAATGGTTCACGATTGTTTGAATGATCGAGCCATAACATAGAGTAGTAGTCTTCTGCTGTACCTCTTGAAACTTGGCAGTTAGAAAGTGTGGCCAGTGCACACGCGTCCTGTTTTGAATCAGGTACATTAACACAACCTCAATTCGTTCAATTCTTGAGAATCCGCCTGCTCGTGATCGAATGACTCTTGAGATAATCCAGTTGAGGAGCCTAGGATCTCTTTTTAGGTGACCGGCTGTGATGGATTCATTTGTCTTGTCAAAGACGGCAGGGTCTTTGAGAATAGATTTCATGTAGGCGACATGATCATAGTTGGCTGAAATGTCACCGTCTTCTATACAGACTTCATCTCCCAAGAGTGTAAGACCAAAGATACTTATCCAGGCTCGTTTGTCAACAATATGGGATCTCGACCCCATCTTAAATCAAAAATTACAACCTTCCTCTCTTGTAAACCCTGCATAGAAAGCCCTAACAGTATTCTCACAGTACGGTGTGGCACATTCCAAAAGGGGATGAACATTTTGATGCTGAACAAGACTGACAACATCAGGAATGTGCATATTCTTAGCAACATGTGGATTAAAGATATATTGCTTGACTACCTTCCTCATCATTTGCCATTTTTCCAAATTTTCTTTGCAATCAGGATGAACAAGGGCTACAGCACTTACCGGTTGAGAGGATGATCCAGATGCGATTTCCTTTCCCTTTCTTGATTTTGGAGGCATTTTTGCTGATGATTTGTGTGAGAGGGATGATTTTTGACACTCTTTGAACTTGAGGAATTAGGGTTGGCCGTACACAATGATATGAGAATGAGTGGGAATGAAAAGAGGGATGATTATGTATGTATGGGGATGGGTCGGGTCGACCAACAGACCCAAATTTGGGAATTTTTGAAGCAGTAGGTCGACCTAATTTAGGGCTGGGTCGACCTAACAGAGAAGCCTTTAAAAAATTGCAGATTAGGTCGACCTAAAATGAGGGTAGGTCGACGTAACTGGGCATTTTGGCTGGTATGTTGAAAAATGACTTGTGTAGGTCGACTCAAAGGCAGACTAGGTCGACCTAAATTCCCAAAATTTGTGAAAATGCTCTATATGAGATGTATTTATGTCGAGATACTTGCTTGTATGTTTAGAATATGATATGCTATGATTAAAGAAGAAACACATACATGAGCAAGAGAGATATATGTATGAAGTCACTATAAGCATGTTAATTGATAGCATATTATAGTATCAATGATATTTTTGGAAGTGAACAACAGTCACGTTACCGCCTTCTCAATATGTAGGTGTCAACTTTAGTGGCAGCCTTTAGTCAATGTGGAATGATGCCTGGCTTGATAATGAACTACCTTTACACTAAGAGAAATGTTAGCAAAAAAAATATAGATATAAAGTAAAGGAATAATATTAAGAGAAAACAAACGTAATTAGCCCAAATTAGAGATATCGAGTATCCCTAATTCCCTACGATTGTTGAAGTATTGCTTCGTTGCTAGAGGTTTGGTGAAGATGTCAACTAGTTGCTTCTTGCTTTCTACATGTTCAAATGTAACGTCTCCTTTCTCTACATGATCTCGTAGGGAGTGATGCCTTATTTCAATATGCTTGGTTCGTGAGTGTAAGACAGGATTATTACTCAAGTTTATGGCACTTGTGTTGTCGCACATGATAGGTATACGATCAAGCTTAATACCAAAGTCAAGAAGTTGTTGCTTGAGCCATAATATCTGTGCACAGCAGCTTCAAGCAGCTACATATTCTGCCTCAGCAGTAGATAATGCAACTGATACTTGTTTCTTGCTATGCCAACTTATCACTGAATTTGAGAATAGATGACATGTTCCACTGGTGCTTTTTCTATCGGAGTTGCAGCCAGCAAAATCTGAATCGGAGAATCCTACCAAATAGCACTCATTTCCCTTTGGATACCATAGGCCATATGTAGTAGTTCCACGTAGATATCGCAGAATTCTTTTGACAGCTTTTAAGTGAGATTCTTTTGGACAAGATTGATATCTTGCACACATACACACACTAAACATAATGTCTGGTCTTGAGGCAGTAAGAGACAATAGTGAACCTATCATACCTCGGTACAATTTCACGTCAACCTCTTTACCTTTCTCATCTTTGTCTAGGTTAGTATTTGTTGCCATAGGTGTGTCAATTTCCTTCGCTTCACTCATTCCAAATCTTTTGAGCAGCTCCGTACAGTATTTAGTTTGACTTACAAACGTTCCATGACTGAGGTGCTTGATTTGTAGGCCAAGGAAGAAACTTAGCTCACCCATGAGACTCATCTCAAATTCACTATGCATAAGCTTAGAAAAATCTTTGACAAGTTTTGCATTAGTCGACCCAAATATAATATCATCTACATAAACTTGGACTAAGAGAACATCTTTATCTTTTCTTTTAATGAAGAGAGTAGTGTCAACTTTACCCCTAGAGTACCGTTGACTAAGAAGAAATTTGCTCAAACGTTCGTACCAAGCCCGAGGGGCTTGTTTAAGACCGTATAGAGCACGTTTCAGCTTATAAACATGAGTTGGATACATGTAATTCTCAAAGCCGGGTGGCTGAGCAACATAGACTTCTTCATTTATGTAGCCATTTAGAAAGGCACTTTTAACATCCATTTGGAATATTTTGAAGTCTTTAGAACAAGCATAGGCAAGTAAGAGGCGAATAGCTTCGAGACGTGCTACAGGAGCGCATGTCTCTTCATAATCAATACCTTCCTCTTGATTGTAACCTTGGGCAACTAATCTAGCTTTGTTTCTAGTAATAACGCCGTTTTCATCAAGTTTGTTACGAAAAACCCATCTAGTACCTATTACTTGATGATCTCCCGTATGAGGGACTAAGTCCCAAACATCATTCCGTTTAAATTGGTTTAATTCTTCTTGCATGGCCATTAGCCAATGCTCATCAAGTAATGCGTCCTTAGCATTTTTCGGCTCAACTTGTGAAACAAAAGCAAAATGATGACAGAAGTTACTTATCTTTGAGCGTGTTGTAACGCCCCTTGAGATGTCTCCTATTATGTTTTCAATTGGATGGTCTTTCACATTTGTCCAGGCCTTAGGAAGTTCTTCATTGTTTGAGATGCTTTCCTTTTCATTTTCATCATGAGACTCATCTTTCTCTTTCTCAGCATCTTTCTTTACAATATTTTCATTCTCATCTTCCTTATCTTGGACAATGTCTTCAGTGGATGGACCTGCACCATTAAACAAAAGACCTTTCTCGACATATTTTGTATAAGATTCATCAAAAGACACATGTACTGACTCTTCTACTATAAGTAATCTTTTATTATATACCCGATATGCTTTGCTAGATTGTGAGTAACCAAGGAAGATGCCCTCATCAGCTTTAGCATCGAATTTACCAAGATTATCCTTACCATTGTTCAAGACAAAACACTTGCAACCGAATACATGGAGATGAGATACATTTGGTTTTCTACCTTTTAGTAATTCATAGGGAGTTTTGTTCAGTATAGGACGTATTATTATCCTATTCAAAACATAACATGCGGTGCTAATCGCGTCAGCCCAGAAATACTTAGGTAGACTACCCTCATTCAGCATTGTTCTTGCCAACTCCTTTAGAACCCGATTTTTACGTTCAACCACGCCGTTTTGTTGTGGTGTTCTAGGAGCTGAAAAGTTATGCTCAATTCCATGTTTATCACAGTATTTTTCAAAAAGATAGTTTTCAAACTCTCCACCGTGATCACTTCGAATTGCAACTATTTTGGTGCTCATTTTATTTTGACATAATCTTGCAAATTGTGTGAATGCTGGAAAAGTTTGATCCTTACTAGGTAGAAAGATTGTCCAACAAAATCTAGAGTAATCATCGACAATGACAAAACCATAGATGTTTCCACCTATGCTTTTAGTCCTTGAAGGGCCAAAAAGATCCATGTGAAGTAGTTCAAGAGGGCGTGATGTTGAAACCATGTTCTTTGATTTAAAAGAGATTTTTGTTTGCTTTCCCTTTTGACAAGCATCACATAGATGATCTTTTGAAAACTTCATTTTAGGTAAGCCGATTACTAAATCTTTTGTGACAACTTTATTAAGTAAGTCAAAATTTATGTGGGCGAGACGTCTATGCCAAAGCCATGAGTCTTCGCCTAGAGCAACTACACACTTGGTATTAGACTTGGATACCTCATCCAAGTTTAGCATATAGATGTTGTTTACTCTTAAGCCATTAAACATAATATCTCTTTTCTTAGTATGTTCTATTGTGCAGCCAGAATTTGTAAACGTTACTTTAAAATCTTTGTCGCACAATTGACTTATACTTAAAAGATTATGCTTAAGGCCTTCTACTAGCAGTACATCAGTTATAGTAGTGGTAGAGGGGTTACCTACACTTCCTTTACCAAGTATGGCTCCCTGATTGTTATCTCCATAGGTGACATACCCCTTTTTCTTTGTGTGAAACTCAACGAAAAGAGTTATGTCTCCCGTCATGTGTCTTGAACATCCGCTATCAAGGAACCATAACCTTTCGGCAATGTCAAGACACTTTTCAGCTTTCTTTTTCTTGTGTTGATGAGCCATAAGGCATAAGTTTGCTGATTCTTCTTCATCGCTTGATGAGCTTTCACTAGATGAATCACTTTCCCATGCTATGTAGGCTCTTTTAGATTTGTTATGACCTTTGCTTTGGTTCTTCTCTTTTTCCTTCTTAAGATATGGACAATCCGGTTTGTAGTGACCGGCTTTCCCACAATTAAAGCAAGGGCCTTTGATTTTTCCTTTGTTGTTGTCATCTTGTTTGAACTTGTTTGATTTCTTTCTATAGTTGATCAAGCCTTTGTCAGAATGCTTTGCTCCATTTTTATTTAGATATTTGTTGTATCTTCGCACAAACAGTCCCATTTCCTCATCATCGGAGTCTTCGTCATCACTTGTATCACTATCCTCTAGCTCTTGTCTTGAGGTCTTGGAACTTAAAGCCTTTAGAGCTATTGACTTCTTCTCTACCTCTTTCTCCATGTTCTTTTCTTTCTTTGCCCTTTTCTCATGCATGTCAAGGCATTTAAGGTGTTGTTCATGTTCCTCTAGTTTTCCAAATAGAGTGGTAATGCCTAAGGTGTTTAGATCATTTGCTTCCTTTATTGCTGTAACCTTGGGTTGCCATTCCCTGTTCAAACATCTTAAGATTTTGTTAGTAGAAACTGCATTGGAAACAGGTCTATCAAGAGAATTTAAACGATTTTTCAAGTGAACGAATCTCTTCTGCATGTTTTCGATGGATTCACCATCTTCCATGTGGAAGAGTTCGAATTCTTGAGTTAACGTATTGATTCTAGCTAGTTTGACATCATCAGTTCCCTCGTGGACAACTTGCAATATGTCCCACATAGCTTTAGCGGATCTACAACGGGAAACGCATTAGTATTCATCAACTCCTAGAGCTGAGATTAGAATGTTTCTCGCTTTCCAATCGTATCCATATCTCTTTTCATCTTCAGCATCCCAAGTATTTTCTAGTTTTGGAACAACTGCACCAGCTGCATTTGTCATGGTGATCTGAAAGGGACCATTGACAATAGCTGTCCAGATGTTCCTATCAATTGCATTGATGTGGACACACATACAATCCTTCCAATAGCCATAGTTTTCACCGTTGAAAATTGGAGCTCTATTGTGAGCCCCTTTAGGTCCGGAAGCCATCTTTCCAATAAGTGTTTCACGTAGCACGGAATAAACCAGAGCTCTTGATGTCACTTGTTAGACGCTGGCCTAAGGATCTAGAGGGGGGGTGAATAGATCTCACAGAGTTTTTCGGAGTTAATTGAACTTTAAGCGAAAGCGGTTCTGAATCGACTCGCGTCTATTCCGAACCGCTATTGAAACGATTGTATATGTGTTAAAAACCACTAACCAGTTTGAGATAAACGATAAGAGAATATCCTATAGAATCAATATGTCGCTCTAATGAAAATCGATTAACTTCTTATATGATGAACGTTGTTTGCAATGCAGTAATAGTGAGAGAAGCAAAAACACAAACACTTGGTGATAATGATCAAATTGATAGTAATTCAATGTGTGGTGAATTGTGATGTTTATACAAGTTCTTAATTCACAATTTTAACACTCGAATCGTTAATCAATTTGCAATTATAACCAAATATGAACAGAACTTAAATGAAAAAATAAAAGCGACAAGATCACGATATTTGTTCAGGCAGTTCGTCGATCGTCCTCGCTACGACTACGTCTGCCCCCAATTCCAAACTG
The DNA here is from genome assembly GCF_029867415.1 of Vicia villosa. Lineage (NCBI taxonomy): Eukaryota > Viridiplantae > Streptophyta > Magnoliopsida > Fabales > Fabaceae > Vicia > Vicia villosa. The sequence goes on from NC_081184.1 coordinate 43,978,761, forward strand.
AAATTGGGAAATCTTCCATTAATGTTGAAAGCAGTTTTACAAAGAAGATAACAAAGCGATAAACAATAAACCAAATTTGTCGATCCTTTGAATCTTCTTCCCCCTTAATCTTGAGCCAGATCAAGGTCTTCCAAGAGCTTCACTTTGATCCCTTTCAACAGTGTCTTGAATTGCTTGAACACTTGTTCTTCAATCTTCACACTCAGCTGGATCCTTGATGAAGCCTCTTGATAAAAACCCCCAAAATTCACCAATCTTGGAGGACAAAACCCTCAGATTTTATTCACCAAAAACCCCACAAATCTTCACCCACTAGGAATCTTCGATTCCATTCCATGGACGTTATCGAACTCGATCACTAACCCTCAACACAAGAATGATTATGTGTAATTGTGTTGGAGATGACGAAGAACGAAGATGAGAAGCCTTTGTGTATCTTTCAGTTATTGGTGTTGAGAAGCAATAATGAACCTTGGACAATATATATGAGAGCTTATCCGTTAGAGCAGAGAAAACCAGAACTTTTGGTGTTTTTGATCAATTAGGTCGACCTCTTGTAGTGCTTAGGTCGACCTAGCAGAGGTGTATTAGCTTTGAATGATATTTGCTCCCAGTTAGGTCGACCTGTTAGGGAAGTAGGTCGACCAGAATTCTCTTCAAATGCGTTTTGGGACATTTCTTCAGTTTAGGTCGACCTAGTTGATGTGTGGGTCGACCTAGCAGAAGTGTATGAAATTTTCTCCATCTTAGGTCGACCTGGGTTGACAGTAGGTCGACCTAGCTGCTGCTTTTCTGCATTTTTCTTGTTTTGCTTGTGTTGAGTCGACCTATATGCATAGTAGGTCAACCTGCTCCGTCATAAGTGACCAATGCTTGCTTTTCTTTGAGTTCTTCTGCTTGTGCCTTGTTGCTTGTATGCTTGTTGAGTTTGCCATGAATCAAAAACATCTTTGTGAGTGTGATCTTGTATTCACACCAAAAATCATTCTTTTCAAAAGATAAACTCACCAGCTGGGTCAAAACCCCTGGAAAGGGTTAGCTTCCAAAAAATCAGTCTTTTAATAAATAAATCCTTCAATAGAGTCAAAATCCAACAAAAAATAGTTAGCCTCAACCTTGGGCTTCATACAAGGCACCAAAACAATAAAACTCCCCTAAGGGAACCAATTTACCTTTTCTCCACCGATGCATATTTATATGCATAGTAGGTCATGCCAACATATCACTGCTTCACCTTTCCAGATTATCAGCTCATGCCTACATTGGAGGAGTACTCTCGTCTGATCGGAATACCCGTGTACGCGCAAGATCCGTACTCCGGTTTGGAAAAGAATCCTGACGATATTATCATTGCTGCAACTACTCCTTTGAACGTAGTCGACATCAGAACTCATATGGTGAGTAGAGGAGGAATTCAAGGATTTCCCTCCAAATTCCTGCTTGATCAAGCTCGGTACTTCGTCAGCATCCAAGATATGAGCGCTTTTGAGGAAATCTTGGCTTTACTTATCTACGGATTGTTTTTGTTCCCTAACATTAACGATTTCGTCGACATCAACGCAATTAAGATCTTCTTAATTGGAAATCCAGTTCCAACCTTGCTTACGGATGCTTATCACTCTGTGCATTCAAGAAACCTGCAGCGAGGAGGATTAATCACATGTTGCGTACCGTTGTTATACGAATGGTTTGTCTTGCACCTGCCAAAGTCTTGCACTTTCTAGAACATGAGGGATGGCCTTTACTGGTCACAGAAAATCATGTCCCTCACTCATACGGACATTGAGTGGTGTAGTCCTGACAACGACGAAACCAAGATCATCTTCAGTTGCGGAAGTTTTCCCGACATACCCCTTATTGGAACTAAGGGAGGAATCAGTTACAATCCAGCTTTAGCCCGTCGTTAATACGGCTATCCCATGAAAAATATACCAAGTAACATCCAATTGGAGGGTCTGTTCTTCAAGAACATCGACGATCATGGCAACATGCTGAAGAAGGAAATTGTCCAAGCCTGGCGTCTTGTTCACAGCAAAGGGAGAAGATTGTTAGGAAAACATCTTTGCATCTCCCTGGATCCTTACCTTCAATGGGTACGCGTCAGAGCATTCAAGCTCAGGATGCCATATCAGCATCAAGAACCCATTCCCCTAAGGGAACCAATATACCTTTTCTCCACCGATGTTGAAAAATTACAAGCGGCATTAAACAAGGTATGCCAAGAAAGGAATGCTTGGAGGAACAAGTATCGAATCGTCAACACGGAAAACGTTGAGATTCATAACATCCTAAGAAGGAAGGATGAGTTATATTTCTCACAAAGCTGTTTTTGATTCATGGCAAACTCAACAAGCATACAAGCAACAAGGCACAAGCAGAAGAACTCAAAGAAAAGCAAGCATTGGTCACTTATGACGGAGCAGGTCGACCTACTATGCATATAGGTCGACCTACTTTGCCACATCTTCTTTTTGATGTTGTCAAAGGGGGAGAAAGTGAGAGAGAGAGCAAATCAAAGAAATGGAAGTCAAGAAGCTGAAGCAAATAGCAAAAGGGTGTGCACAAAAATAGGGGGAGATTCTATCAAAATCACCATACGGGCTCCTAACGTTTGTAAAAGAGTATGCATCAAGAAAGAAGGAGAAAACCTTGACTTCTAAAGAAACAAGTTTTGCCATCATCAAAAAGGGGGAGTATGTGAGTGCAAAGTGTGTTTTAAGTGATGTCAAAACTTGCTATTAAAGATTGGATGTGTCTCAAGTCAACCATGCAAAATAGGAAGCTTCAATATTCTCAAAGCCAGCAAATTTGAAGGTTCAAAGGTTACAGGTCGACCTACGTAGGGTGTGAGTCGACTCACATAATGAAAGACTCAGACTTTTGGCTTTTTGAGGTCTTCAGGTCGACATACAAGAAGCTCAGATCGACGCATGGTATTTTGGGTGAATCACGGGTTTGATTAGGTCGACCCTCAGGTCGACTCATTCTGGAAAACTTGTTAGGACAATATGCATCGACGCATGGCCCTGTTTAGGTCGATGCATGGACAATTGAGGGAACCACGGGTTTGAACAGGTCGACCCTTAGGTCGACTCATGAAAGTAATAGGTCGACGCACATGAAGCATAGGTCGACGCATGGATATGATTTTTGCAAGCTGTTGAAACCACAGGTTTGAACAGGTCGAGTCTCTCATTTCTCAGGTCGACCTGTCGCTACGAAATTCAGAAATTCTGTTGTTTCTTTTGCTGTTGTTGTTCTTGGAATAAAAGGAAATCATTGTAGTTTTGTCACAACAAGAAAAGTGAAAATTGACACAAAGATCTCATCATTTTCAACCTTTCACTCATCGATTGATAATCACACATAACAATCTTTATCAATCATGGTGAGGAACATGAGTTGATAACGTTCGACGATAGATTCAGTTCTTGTTCGAGCTAAGAGTTTGTGGGTTTTCCTTGAATAAATCCTTAAGGTTTTGTCCTCCAACATCAAGTGTGATTTGGGGGTTTTTGACGATTGCTTCGCTTCCCAAGTTTCCGACTGTGCTTAAGGGTTTGAGGGATCCGTGATTCGCTCAACAAGCTAGCAGTAACTGGAGAATAGGGAAGGAAGGATCGGGGTCGAGATTCATCAGGATCATCGATAATCACTTGGTTCTACTTGAATAAAGGGAAGAGAAGTGTTTAGATTCAATTTGCATTTAATACATACTATCTTAATTCCATTTGGAGTTAGGGGCAGACGTACCCTACGCGAGGACGACAAGGGGAACTGCCTAAACAAATACTGCGTTCTTTCTTGTTTTTCGCTTTATCTTTTCATATTTGTTTGTGGTAAAATTCATATTTGTTCAAAAGTTGAAACTTGGTGTAAAGCGTTCACGAAGTGTTTGATGAAATTCCAAACACAACTTTTGCTATGTTTTTTGTTAAACAGTTGATTGTGAGTAATTACATATTGTGTGTAGATTAACAAATTGGTAATTACGTAGAAGTGCACAATTTTGTTTCATTAATTTTTCATGTGGTTTTGTTCACGCATATCCGGCATCCAATAGCTTGATCGTTCTAGACGATTTGTTTATTTTCGGGGCAACAAAGTTTTAAACACAAATTTTCTATAAAATTTGTAAACGGTGGTCTATTCACCCCCCTCTAGACCTACCTTATCGTCTAACACTATGAATTGATTCTATTTAGTGGACTTGTCCCTGGCTTGGTATCCCCCAGCGTCGGATTATGAATCCGAACTGGGTAAACAATTCAATGTGTTATTTATTTTCTGCACTTATTTATTAATCTGTTCAGTAATGGATGTCATAACATCGAATAGGACATCGGGGATTACTCCCATATCTAGTGTGTTTATTGAAACACCCCATATCAAAACCTGCATGAGATAACTGTATTATCAATATGCAGAAATGGTTTCACAAATCTTATGACCTTTTAGCATTCACGTGCTGAACCAAAATTGAAGATGATCCTATTTTATCAGTGCATCTTTTCTAACAGACTAGATATCACGACATCATACATGACATCCGGGTTCTGTCATACCAAAATTTCAATTGGTATTAGAGTGGGCATCCTGTCTGTTTCTGGATGAGATCAATGGGGGATACTTTCTGGTTGTGTACAAAGTAAAAGATTGTTTGAACAAGGAGAGTTCATATTGTATGATCCCTTGAAATGGATAATGGACCTATTTGTGGAAAACTAAACCAACCTGACCAGAGCCGTTGATGAAAGAAGATAATAAAGCTGGAATAAAGAGATTTAAATTCAGAGACTTCATGCGGGAGTGAAGAATTTGAATTGAATTGCTCTACTCTATTTAGCACAGAGAAGAAGACTGTCAAAACCTTGATGCGAGAGTGAAGATATGGATAAGGTAACTTTTGGGCTTATGTGTTTCCATATGGTAAAGATATTGGTTAGGTCAAGTCGATTGCCTGGTGAAGAAGCAAGCATTTTTTTACTTTCAGTCCTTGGATATTGTCATACCCCAAAATTTGCCCATCACATTTTCATTCTCAAGCTCATTTGAATACCAAAGGCTCGAGACTTTACTGAAAGCGCACTCTCCTAAACAACAACCCTCCAACTAAGGTTTTGATCTTTTTAATGTAAGATCAGCTTCTGATGCCTCAAATGGACTCCATGGCCTCTCATATGATTCAAAGGATCCTCACCTCAAGTTTCAAGCTCTGATTCTTAAGATTGATCAATCAACAGCTCAAATGGTCAACAGTCGACTAATTGGACCTAAAAGTCAACTATGGTCAAATTACAGTCAAAACTCCTGATTTTGAGTTAACATCAATATTTTTAAGTCAAATTCATCATTTGATCAAGGGTTCATCATGATTCATCAAGAAAAGTTCAGAAATCAACAAAATCAAAAGTTTCTGAATTAGGGTTTTGTAGGAGAAAGTCCAATGAACTTTGACCAGCCATAACTTTCACATGGAACATCAAAAATTTCCCAACAAAAGCCTATTTTGAAGGAAATTAAATTCTCTACAACTTTGTCTCTCTAAAGCCAAGGCCAAAAATGCTTAATTTGGGAGATACGGGTCAAAACATTATAGGTCCTTTTTGAAAGTCAACCAAAAGACACCTTTTCGCAAAGAGTGGTGCATGAACATGGAAGCTTCAACGAAGATGAAACCAAAAAGAGCTTTTAGAGGACACATTTAAATTTCTAAAAAGTCTTATAGAACCCTCATATGATTAAGATCGAATAAGTTATGATCGGTGCAAGTTGAGAAAAATTTCAAGGAAACCATGAAACTTTAAATGATCAAATTAAAACTATTTAGTGATGGGCCTCTAAAAGTTAAGTTGATCCCGAGATGTTAAGCCCAAAAGGAGGCCATAGACCAATTATTGTTATCTCCATGATTTTATTTCTTTTTATTTGATTTTTATCACTTAAATGCAAATAAAACAAATAAATCATGAAATAATTATAACTGGTGATTCCATATTTTTTTCATTGATTATAATCAATCAAATATGCATATTGGAAGTGAGGAAAATCATTGAATCTGATTGGTACATATCTGAACTCAAAATAGAAGCTTTTCATATCTTTTGCAAAATCAAATGCAAATCTCTTGATTCACAAAGATTCAGCCCAATTTTCTTGACCTAGTTCAGTCCTCTATATATATATATATATATATATATATATATATATATATATATATATATATATATATATATATATATATATATATATATATATATATATATATATATATATATATATATATATAACTCGTGCATAAGCCAAGAGGAGGAGGCCAGAACATTACATTAGGTTTTCACGTCTCAAAACTTCAAAAAAAAGTTTCACCATCGAAATTGCATATTTGAGCGGTTCTCAAATGATTTCGAACGTCAATCCTTATTCCTGAGGTGCCAAAGATCATTAATAGACCAAGAAGAGGACCATTAGAACAAGTTTCATGCATTAGATAAGAGGTTTCACGTGTGAATCTGAAAATTCCATGACTAGAACATAACCACGACCAAGAAGCTCCCCTCTGGATACAGGCGGTTTCAAGCAAAAAAAACGTGTCCATTGAACTCGTAAGGACCTGAACACACGATCTGGGTTGTTTTCATGTGATGCTTGGTATTGTTTTTGCAGGTTTTGAATCGTTAGGGCGAAGAAGAAGAACCTGCGGGAAAATCCGCAGGTAAAGTCATAGCTATTCCTGCAGGTATTTCCGCAGGTAACGAGGAAGAAGAAGGTGAACAGGATCTTAGAATTTGTTGAAGTACGCGTGGCCGTTTCATGCTCTATAAGTAGCTGGTCAGAACGCTACATTCTCTCTCTCGTCCTCATTGGCTGGTCAATTGTCCAAGCTTTTTCTCTCTCCGTCTGATTTGATGCAACGTAATATCAGGGCCCCACCTTGACTTATGAGTTGAATTCCATGTCTCAATTGAGTTTTTTTTTATATTTTTTAAATTAGGATTGTATATTTAACAAATTAAAAGGGCAGTGTTGTTGGCAAGGCTTCAAGTATGTGTTTCAATGGTCCCTGGTTCTATCCCTAGGGGAGACAGTTTCCACGTTTTATTTTTATTTTCTCTTCAGCGCAGATTCAACGCAACGTACTCATGGAAGACCATGATGCACACTCATTTTACAACCATCAGATTATCGCCCAGATTGATCCAATGCTCACCAATCCGCAGGCGTACCATGGACTCTCCAGGGTGCATCACACACGATCAGACGCCTTACCTTTGATTCAGCGTTACGCGTTCACGTGTGCCCACGGTACTCTCTCGCCACCAGACCCAGGATCTCATCAAGACCAGATCTAACGCCCACAAAACTGATGGCATACCATGGATCCATGCAAGAGAGCCACACTGGATTGTTGTGCCAGGTTTTTCCTAATTATTTTCTTTTAACTATTAATTTTAAGGGTTAATACCACTTTACCCCCTGCCATATAGGCGTGTTTTGCTTTACCCCCCTCTAAAAAAAAAACTTATTAGACAAACCTTACCAAATAAAGATTCCAAAAAACTTGACCTTGGATCAAAATTCAAAGAGAATCTGCATACGTGGCATGCGCATGTGGCATTTATTTATTTATTTTAATTTCCACGTGGAATTTTGTTTTGTTTTTTTTCAATTTTTTTTAATTATTTTTTTCCAATTTTTTTTTATTTTTTTATTTTTTTTATATAAATTTTTTTTTAATTATTTTTTTCCAATTTTTTTTTATTATTTTTAAAACTTATTTTTATTATATATAAATCCGTAGGTAAATCCGCAGGTATTTTTAAATTCGTAGGTAAATCCGCAGGTATTTTTAAATCTGCAGGTATTTTTAAATCCGCAGGTATTGTCAAATTCGCAGGTAAATCCGTAGGTAATTTTAAATCCGTACGTAAACCCGCAAGTAAATTCGTAGGTAAATCCGCAGGTATTGTCAAATTCGTAGGTAAATCCGCAGGTATTTTTAGATCCGTAGGTAAATCCACGTAAATCCGCGGGTATTGTCAAATTCATAGGTAAATCCGCAGGTATTTTTAAATCAGTAGGTAAATCCGCAAGTATTTTTAAATCCGCAGGTATTGTCAAATTCGCAGGTAAATCCGCAGGTATTTTTAAAGGTAAATCCGCAAGTAATTTTAAATCCGTAGGTAAATCCAAAAGTAAATCCACAGGTAAGTTAGCAGGTATTGTCAAATTCGTAGGTAAATCCGCAGGTATTTTTAAATTCGTGAGTATTGTCAAATTCGTAGGTAAATCCGCAGGTATTGTCAAATATTTTTTAAAAACGTAAAAAGAATATTAAAAAAAAAAATTAAAAATTTTTTTTTTTAAAAATTAATAAACAAAATTTAAAAAAATTAATTTCCACGTGGCAGTGCTGACTGTGCCACATCGCTTATATGTTGTACAGTCAGCACTACCAAAAATGCCACGTAGGCAAGATTCTAAGAATCTTGGCCAAAAAAATTGATCAGGGTCAAATTTGATGGAATCTTTATTTGTCAAGGTTTGTCCAATAATTTTTTTTTTAGAGGGGGTAAAGCAAAACACGCTTATATGGCAGGGGGTAAAGTGGTATTAACCCTAATTTTAATTGTTTCTTTATTGTTATTTTTTTACTAGAAATCTTTTTCCAAATTAATTCTTTTTTTTATAAAAAATAACAAAAATTCTTTTGATTAATAAAATATTTTTTTTATATTAATTAATAATCTTAGTTAGTAATTTTAATTAAACTTTAATTTTAGAATAATTAGAAAATTTTAATTAACTTAGGATAATTAGACATAAATTCAATTAATCAATTTTTGTTTTATTTTGGTACATAGTTAATTTTAGTTAAATAATTAATCAATTAGAATCAACTTTGGTTTAATAATTAATTAGTAGTTATAAAGTTCTAAAACACTAGTTTTTTCAAACCTTAATTTCAATCTCTTTCCTCGATTCTTCTTCTCCATCTCAAACTCCATTGGTTGACGCATGCTTACTTATTTATCGTTTTATTTAATTATTTATTTTCTATTATTTAAAATTCTAGAAATTATGTATAGGTTGCTTATTCAATTTTTTATGTAATAGTAACTAGGATTTATTTTCTCGCACTTTTACTTTTCGCATCCCCGGGTTTTTTGGCCATGTATCCCCCATCCCGAAGCCTTGTAATAGCGTAGGACTTTACTTTCCGCATTTTAATTTACGCATATTATAATTGTTATTTAACTGCGTGGTTAGTAAATAGGGAGTGCAAGATAATTAATTGAACGTAGTTCACTAATTCAAGATAAATATCTAAATACAATCACGTGATTGCTACACGCACACACACCTTTAAGGTAACCACTCTTATGCTGCCTTCTCGATTAAATAGTCAAGTCCCTTGGAGCGTAGGGATACCTTAGCTTGCTGCCTTCGATTCAAAATCACCATGTCCCTCCGATAAAAGATCATGGTCCCTTCGAGTTGCCTACGATAAATATGATATCGTCCCTCGATTAAATGGTGATAGTCCCATTCAATTGCTAAGGTATCCTTACATGTTGCCTAAAAATGACTATTATATCCTTCCCTTAGACTAGATGCCCTCTTTATGGTAGGGATAGTCTTATGGCAAACGATAAATTTCGATGACCCTTAAACATCCAATTGAAAGACTTCCTGCCCTCTCATAGTATGGATAGACCCTTTCGCCCGAAAGACTTAAAGAACATGAAAGACAAAATTAGGGTAGGTAGTTATTAATTGCTTGCTCAACACTTCCAATTGCTTTTCATAACCTCTTTTCAAATCAATTCAAAAAACAAGGCTACGCTTATTTACAAGCTAAAGTCCTTAACAAAGTTTTTACTATTCACACCCTACTTTTCAAACAATTCAAACAAACAAGTGAGCTAAGAAATTAAGAGCCCATGGATAACCATGAATACAAAGGGTGCTTACACCTTCCCTTTGTATAACCTACCCCCCGAACTCAAAAATCTTTCAAAGGTCTTTCCTGTTCTTTTTGCCTTTCCTAAATTGGATAAAATAAAATTCGGTGGCGACTCTTGCTATCTGTAACATTTCAAAAAGTCACTTCTCCCATCGTATTACAGAACTGGCGAATCTGCTGGGGACTTTTTAAAGAGGGGTTACCTTAAAGTTTAGGATCACTTAATGTTTGTTTTGCTTGCTTTATTTTTTCAGGGTCGTTTTGGGAATTGAATGGAAGATGAATCCTATACCCGGATTCGAGTACACCTTAAGATAGGAGCGGCATAGTCATGGAGACCTCTCTTGTGCATGCTTGGGATTGGTTAATATGAGAGTTCGCGCTTGAGTTAGGCCTTCATTGGTTGTTATGTACCTCTTTTGCATGAGAGAGGTTTACGTATGTATCTTTGGGTGCGTCGGAGCTCAAGGACCTTTAGTCACCTTTAACCCATCTTGGCCTTTAGGGACGTAGTGGGGGGACTACTCTTGATGTATGTTGAGGGCATAGTCGCTACCCGATACTACAACTCAGATAGGTTTCTTCTTAAAGTATCATTGCGTGGTATGCATGTACCATGTTCGAGGGTGCTTTAGAAGGGTTGAAAATTCTGAGTAACTGGTAGAACCAGTTGCAGATTTCATCCTTATCCATAGAAGTACCTATTGGGGAAGGGTAGTTACCTGGTCAGACTTCATGCGAGCCTTTAAACCTAAGGACATTTGTGTAACTTGCTTGTGTGTGCTACTAACCCTTTGATTTCCTTGCAGGTTTTTTCTTGTGAGACTCACTCGCCTTTATTACCTTATGCTTTACTTAATGCACTACATCTGCATGACATCATGACATCATAACATATCATATTAACTAACCCTTTCAAGGATCTTAGGAATTTAGGGCGCACAATTTCAGGTGCTTTTATCAAGGACGGAACTCATATCTAGGGGCAAGAGGATTTACTTTCCTCTGGCCATTTGTCTTCCAAATCAAAGACACCGTACCTATCAAGGGGCAAGAGGATTTATTTTCCTCTAACCGTACGCCCTCCTGTTCAGAGACACAATACCTATCAAGGGGCAAGAGGATTTATTTCCCTCTAGCCACATGCTTTCAAATTCAAAAGTACAAGTATCCCGAATTAGAGGCTATGACCCACTCGATATGGTGAGCTTAAGTCTCAGAGAAGGATGTTCAAAGACCGAAAACAAAAGTTCTTCAGCAAAGCTACAATATAATTTCGCAAACTAAATTTCATAAAGATCCTTGAAAGCATTACATTTGCATATCATAACACCGCATAAGAGGTTTCCTACGACGGGTCACTCCTCCTTCCTCGCTGTTTATTTCAGCATCATGGATCTCGAGCAATCAGTAAAAAAAATCTTCAGGTTCAGAACAAACCAGTTCAAGAGATGATCCTTAATTTGGCCAAGGGGCAAGAAGAGTTGAAGGCACCTCTGATTAAGATGGAGAAGAATCAACATAGGCATCAATGTAGTCAAGATATTCGGAGATCCAAACCTAAGCGATCATTTACTCCGTTGCACATGCCGCTGTCTCAAGTTCTGCAACAACTACTCAATTAGAACTTGATAACCCTATTGCCTCCATATTCAGTTCCTGTTAATCATGTTTCTGGGTACAAGTATAATGCAAGATGTGCTTATCATTCAAACAGTCCTGATCATGATACAAAGGATTGTGGACCATTGGAGCCTAGGATTCAAAACCTAATTGATGACAAGATCATTGATTTTAACTCACATGAAAATCCCCATACGGCCGATACTATGCACAATCAGAAAGTTGTAATGAACGCAACCAATCTGTTGGGACAGTTCTGATCTCTACACCAGCACTACAACAACAACGAAAGCCAGACGTACCTAAGCGTCAATTCACCAAGATTAATATGTCGCCGGCTAAAGCATTACAACATCTGTTGAAGATCGAATTGAATATTCTAAGGGATCCTCTTAAGAATCCTAGCACCTCCGCTCCTGGCTATAAACCCAATGCGAGGTGCGCGTACCATTCCAACAGTCCTGGATACGACACTAACAATTGTTGGACGTTGAAGAATAAGATTCAAGATATTATTGATGATGGGGAAATTAAATTCAACCCTCCTAAGATCCCTATGGTGATCCTTGCTCTCATGCCTAATCATGATAAGACTGATTAATGTCTAGAAGGATGGATTGTTGGGTCATTAGCTTTGCGTTCATTTGCAATTTTCTTTCCTGCCTTTTTAAACATTCGGCTCATGATAGACATTATATGTTTTAATAATCATCATTAGTGCATTGCATATGTTTGTCTTGAATCAATCATTTCGCTATCACTAATTTAAACTGTGTTTTTACTTTGTTTTATGTTTTGTGATATTTAACTCATGCTAAGCTGCATGCCTTTTGAGGGAGGATAACGAAAATGATACCGCAACCTCAAACAATATGCTTTCGAACAGACTATGCTGACGATGTACATGCATTGTTTCAATTCCCAAAAAGTGGAGATATAAGGATGTTAATCCCTTGTCAACCCCTTTGAGCCTAAGGTGTAGGAGTTTTCTTTCTCATAAAAATTAAACCCTTAATCACAGCCTGGGGCAAGATAGTTACTCACTTAACTCAATTATACTAGCCGTTGTTTGCACAAATAATGATGGATTCCCGCAACCATTAAGTCGTGTAGTCAATATCCAACAAAAAGAAAGAATTGTTAAGTCAAAAACCTATAAAGGAGGCTTATCAAAAAATCCAGACATCCCGCTGACTGTAATCTCAAAATAAACAGTTCAGGCAAAAGTTAGGGATAACAAAGCCAAAAAAAGAGGTTGCTAAAAATCCTCAGCAAAAGAAAATATTACAAGAAAGGATGACTGCCTGTCTAAATAAAAGATATGCTGCTTTAACCATCATCAAATGGCAACGCTACAACTTCAAGCTCTCCTAGGACTTCAACGCAAAGTTAACTGAGCATAGGATCGAAGAACATCACGAAGATTGGGAAGGGTACAAATAAACTTTGAGCCATTATCCTTTGTTTCTTAAACCGTGAACCAAGCCACGTTACAACCCTTGAAAGTCCTAACTGAAGCAAGGTTAGTTCGAAAGCATACTGTCACAAAAAAGGTATCCTGACTCCTTAAGGATTACCACAAATGCTGAGTTGATATTTAGTTTTTACAAACATCACGTTTTTTATAAACATCACGCTTTTACATCTCCTGTTTTAATGTTTAAAAAAAAAACAAAAAAAAACAAGACAGACATATGCATTGCATCTCATGAATTTATTATTAAACACATTTTGCTACATAATTTCAAATGTTAGCATCAGGAAGAATTTGTACATGGTACAACTAATGACCAAAAGTTATCTCGACAGACGAAATTATTTCAGAAGCAACGTCTCCAATGTATACAATGGGTACGGCATGCTTTTTCCAATCAGTCTGGGGCAATCAGGTCAAGATTCCAAGAATCTCTCAAGAATGCTAAACAATCAGGGGCATAAACCCAAGTAGGTCTGAAGCTACTTCCCGACCATTCAGGGGAATCATCTTAAGTCTATCAATACCAGGGGCTTGTCACCCATAATACGCATCTTATAAGGTCCTCGCGAGGCGAATCTTTTCAAATTCCCTACTAGCTGGGGCAAAGCTATGCAAGACATGTTCAACACTTCGATCAATATTCATTGGCGTGTTCCAATCAATAAGAGTCCAGGAATGACAACTACTATAACCACTGGGGGAAATGTTCAAAGCATCCATGCCTTCCCACAGTGTCAGTTTCTCAGGATTATATCCCCACAGGGTAATCCTTAAGAAGATATCTTCAAATGTTCTCGTCCCAACAAAAACTTAGTCCCTCAACGGAGTTTACATCTTCGACACTGCCGGTTCCCCGACACTTTTCTCTTCCCCAAACGGGTTTATTCATCTCTCTTTACCCCCAGTCAGGGTGCATCAAAGATCAATCATTCAAATCACTTTCATCCTCAAGCAGAAATCATAAACCCCCAGCTGAGCATCTTCAAGAAGATCAAACATCAAAATCACAACAATACAGAGATTTATTTTCTCAAAACACTCCAAACAGCATCAGTCATACATCCTATACATCACATACATATTCATACATTGCATACATTACTTCATGGTAAACATACGGGTTTCTCATTTATTTTGAGAGACTCGTCATATAATACATGCATCATGACATTGCATAAAGACTCTATTTCAGAATACAGGTACAAACAGATAAACAAATTCTCCAATCTTCAAATATCTAATTCAGTTACTACAAACGGTACTGACACGGTCAACTCTCAAAGATCTAATTCTATCATCACGAACGGTGTAGACACGATCATCTCTCCAAGATCTAATTCAGTTACTACGAACGGTACTGACAGGGTCAACTCTCAAAGATCTAATTCTATCATCAGGAACGGTGTAGACACAGTCATCTCTCCAAGATCTAATTCAGTTATCACAAACAGTGTAGACACGATCATCTCTCCAAGATCTAATTCAGTTACTACGAGCGGTACTGACATGGTCAACTCTCAGAGATCTAATTCTATCATCATGAACGGTGTAGACACGATCATCTCTCCAAGATCTAATTCAGTTACTACGAATGATACTGACACGGTCAACTCTCAAAGATCTAATTCTACCATCACGAATGGTGTAGACACGATCATCTCTCCAAGATCTAATTGAGTTACTACGAACGGTGCTGACACGGTCAAACCTTCCAAGATCTAATTCAGTTACTACGAACGGTGCTGACACGATCAAAGAAAGAGATAGACTTAGTCATGACACTCAATTCAAAAAAAACCACGACAATAGAGTCACGACAATGGAGTCACGACAATGGAGTCACGACAACAGAGTCACGATAAGGAATCACGACAATGGAGTCACGAAAATGGAGTCACGACAATGAAGGCACGACAATGGAGTCACGACAATGAAGTCACGACAATGAAGTCACGACAATGGAGTCACGACGATAAGTCACGACAATAGAGTCAGAAACGAGCATAACAATCGGGTCACGACAATACCACAACAAAGTCATGACAATAGAGTCACCACAATCAATTCACTTCATACTCCGAACACCCAGATGGCATCTGTTAGCCCATCCCCGATAAATTTTCTGTCAACGCCCGAATGGCATCTTTAAGCCCATCTCCAACAAATACTTCTCAATACAGAGGATCTAGTCTAACGTACGACTCATTCTGGGATACGACCTGTCGTAAGGTGTATTGTGACAACTATCAACACAGGGGACCTGGTCTAACGTACGACCCATCTTTCAGCCTAACGCACGGCTTTGCAGACATTTATCAAATGCAAATTGGATCCATTCTAACGTACGACCCATCCTTTAGCCTAACGTACGGCTTTTCCAGACATTTATCAAATGCAAATTGGATCCGGTCTAACGTACGACCCATCCTACAGCCTAACGTACAGCTTTTCCAGACATTTAACAATGCAAACTGGACCCAGTCTAGCATATGACTCGTCCTAAAAAGTATAGCCTAACGTACGGCTTACTTTGACACTTATCAATACAGTGGATTCAGTCTAACGTACGACTCATCCTAAGTATATCCTTCAGATACGATCTAACGTACGATGTATTACGACTCTCAAGTCTATCATGCTGGATGGCATCTTTAAGTCCCTCTCAATCAATTCTCTTAATATCCTGGTGGTATCTCTAAGCCCATCCCTGATGGTGCAAATTTCTGGTATTCTAGTGTTCAATCCTCTTCCACCTTCAGATTCCGATAGGCACACAAGCCAATCTACATCCTCAGATATAAGAAGATTGAACAGGGGCAGCTGTCATACCCCAAAATTTGCCCATCACATTTTCATTCTCAAGATCATTTGAATACCAAAGGCTCGAGACTTTACTGAAAGCGCACTCTCCTAAACAACAACCCTCCAACTAGGGTTTTGATCTTTTTAATGTAAGATCAGCTTCTGATGCCTCAAATGGACTCCATGGCCTCTCATATGATTCAAAGGATCCTCACCACAAGTTTCAAGCTCTGATTACTAAGATTGCTCAATCAACAACTCAAATGGTCAATAGTCGACTAATTTGACCTAAAAGTCAACTATGGTCAAATTACAGTCAAAACTCCTGATTTTTGGTCAACAACCATATTTGGAAGTCACATTCATCATTTGATCAAGGGTTGAACATGATTCATCAAGAAGAGTTCAGAAATAAACAAAATCAAAAGTTTCTAAATTAGGGTTTTCTAGGAGAAAGTCCACTGAACTTTGACCAGCCATAACTTTCACATGGAACATCAAAAATTTCCCAACAAAAGCCTATTTTGAAGGAAATTAAATTCTCTACAACATTGACTCTCTAAAGCCAAGGCCAAAAATGCTTAATTTGGGAGATATGGGTCAAAACATTATAGGTCCTTTTTGAAAGTCAACCAAAAGACACGTTTTCGCAAAGAGTGGTGCATGAACATGGAAGCTTCAATGAATATGAACCAAAAAGAGCTTTTAGAGGACACATTTAACTTTCTAAAAAGTCTTATAGCACTCTCATGTGATTACGATCGAATGAGTTATGATCGGTGCAAGTTGTGAAAAATTTCAAGGAAACCATGAAACTTTAAATGATCAAATTAAAACTTTTTAGTGATGGGCTTCTAAAAGTTAAGTTTTTCACGAGATGTTAAGCCCAAAGGGAGGCCATAAACCAATTATTGTTATCTCCATGATTTTATTTCTTTTTATTTGATTTTTATCACTTAAATGCAAATAAAACAAATAAATTATGAAATAATTATAATTGGTGATTCAATATTTTTTTCATTGATTATAATCAATCAAGTATGCATATTGGAAGTGAGGAAAATCATTGAATCTGATTGGTACATATTTGAATTTAAAATAGAAGCTTTTCATATCTTTTGCAAAATCAAATGCAAATCTCTTGATTCATAAAGATTCAGCCTAATTTTCTTGACCTAATTTAGTCCACTATATATATATATATATATATATATATATATATATATATATATATATATATATATATATATATATATATATAACTTGTGCATAAGCCAAGAGGCGGAGGCCAGAACATTACATTAGGTTTTCACGTCTCAGAACTTCAAAAAAAAGTTTCACCATCGAATGCATATTGGAGCGGTTCTCAAATGATTTCGAACGTCAATCCTTATTCCTGAGGTGCCAAAGATCATTACCAGACCAAGAAGAGGACCATTAGAACAAGTTTCATGCATAAGATGAGAGGTTTCATGTGTGAATCCGAAAACGCCATGACTAGGGCATAACCACGACCAAGAAGCTTCCCTCTGGATACAGGCGGTTTCAAGCCAAATAAACGCGTCCATTGAACTCGTAAGGACCTGAACACATGATCTGGGTTGTTTTCATGTGATGTTTGGTTGTGTTTTTGCAGGTTTTGAATCGTTAGGGCGAAGAAGAAGAACCTGCGGGAAAATCTGCAGGTAAAGTCCTAGCTATTCCTGCAGGTAGCGAGAAAGAAGAAGGTGAACAGGATCTTGGAATTTGTTGACGTACGCGTGGCCGTTTCATGCTCCATAAGTGGCTGGTCAAAACGCTACATTATCTCTCTCTTGTCCTCATTGGCTGGTCAATGGTCCAAGCTTTTTCTCTCTCCGTCTGATTGGATGCAGCTCAATATCAAGGCCCCACCTTGACTTATGAGTTGAATTCCAGGTTTCAATTGAGTTTTTTTATATTTTTTAAATTAGGATTGTACATTTAACAAATTAAAAGGGCAATGTTGTTGGCAAGGCTTCAGGTATGTGTTTCAATAGTCCCTGGTTCGATCCCCAGGGGAGACAGTTTCCACTTTTTTTTTTATTTTCTCTTCAGCGCAGATTCAACGCAACATACTCATGGAAAACCATGATGCACACTCATTTTACAGCCATCAGATTATCGCCCAGATTGATCCAATGCTCACCAATCCGCAGGCGTACCATGGACTCTCCAGGTTTTTCTTAATTATTTTCTTTTAACTATTAATTTTAATTGTTTCTTTATTGTTATTTTTTACTAGAAATCTTTTTCCAAATTAATTCTTTTTTTATAAAAAATATCAAAAATTCTTTTAATTAGACTTTAATTTTAGAATAATTAGAAAATTTTAATTAACTTAGGATTATTAGACATAAATTCAATTAATCAATTTTTGTTTTATTTTGGTACATAGTTAATTTTAGTTAAATAATTAATCAATTAGAATCAACTTTGATTTAATAATTAATTAGTAGTTATAAAGTTCTAAAACACTATGTAGCAACCTGCTTAAAAATTTACGTTCAAACGAGAGTCGCCACCCACTTTATTTAGGCAAGTGAGAAACCCTTAAAAACAAGAGATTCTGGGTAAGTAGGTTAGTTAGGCAAAGGGAAGGTGTTAGGCACCCTTTGCCTCCCTTGTACTCAAGGGGACCCATTTAGCCTTTAGGTTTTTACAAAAAAAAGGTTTTTATAATTGTTGACGAATAGATTTTAAAAAAGGGATAGACCCTTGGCCAAAGCGTAAAACCTTAAAAGTTTTGATAGAGCCATTGTCAGATCGAGACAACAATGACTGTAGGCCAAAGACCATGTATGGCAAAGAGAGTAAAACCTCAAAGGTTTTAATAAGGTCATTGTCAGATCGAGACAACAATGACCATGGCTAAACCAAATACGTGTATAATATATAAAAATATGGCCTCAATGCATCATTGGCCAAAAATCTTTAAAAGATAAGAAACACATTAAAATTCAACAGAAGCCTCAGATGTTCAACATTGGCCAAAACAATGATTTTTAAAAGGGGGCCTCATATTAAATCATTGGCCAAAAGTTTTAAAAAAGGTTTTAAGAGAAAAAAAAAGTTTTAAGAAAGGGAGGCCTCATAGATTAATCATCGGCCGAAAATGTTGTTTGAGTTTGTGATTGAGTTTGAATAATTTGAAATTGCGTTTGAGTGGTTTGAAAATTGCGTTCGAAGGGGGAAAGGGTTTGTCGGCTGTTGTCAGTCGATCGACAATGGCGGATTAGGGATGTTCAAGACAAACCCTAAGACAAACCCTCAAAGGGAGAAGAGAAAAAGGCGTTGAAAAGCGTACTTTGTGTGAAAAAGCGTAGTTTTGGGTGTGTGTGAATTTGTGAAAAAGGTACGTGAAATTGAAAGAGGAGGTCCTTGATAGGATTATCAAAGGTTCTATTTATAGTGTTAGAAAATTAGGTTAAAACCCACAAAAGAAAGAAAAAAAACTTAAATTTTGTCATTTTTAGAAAATAATAATAAAATGACAATAATAATTAGTTAAATAATAATAATCCTAATACTAATAATATTAAAATTAATAATACTAAAATTCTAATAAGAGTCAATAATAATATTTAATAATATTTAATAAAAACTCTCATGATAAGATAAATGGACTGACTAGTTTTGGGCCCAAAATACCTGCTAATCACACCCCAATAAAAATAGTTTTATAAGAGCGTGGGTTTAACAATAGATATGTTAAACCCCATAGCTCTTAATTTTAATACCCTTGATAACTTATTAGACGAGAATTAATCGGGCAAATTTTGGGGTATGACAGCTGCCCCTGTTCAATCTTCTTAAACCTGAAGAGGTAGATAGGCACGTCTGCCTATCGAGATATGAAGGTGGAAGAGGATTGAACACTAGAATACCCAGAAATTTGCGCTTGCTGATGCAAGAAATGAAGATGGAGATGAGCTTGAAGATGCCATCGGGGATGAGCTTAAAGATGCCATCCAGATGTAGACAGAGCGTTGTCGGAGATGGGCTTAGAGATGCCATCCAGATGTTGATCAAGATGTTTGACTAAAGTAGATGCTTTTTAGACTGAATCATATGCATTGATTGTATATGAAGGAAGGATTCATCAAAATGAAGTAATGTTTTACGGAAGACTACCTGGAGAGGTTCCTAAATAGAGTAGATCATTGATAGATGTAAAGGAGATTAGGCTTCAAACAAAGCTCGGGAAGAACTGTCTTAGAGAAGACTGACTGAGAAGTTCCTTGAAAGAGCGAGATATGTCTTAGAAAAGATTGGATAAATATTTGAAGAATATTACCTAAAGAAGTTGAGATATGTCTTAAACAAGACTACCTAGAAAGGCTCCTATAAAGAATATGATATGTCTTAAATAAGACTACTTAGAAAGGCCATGATATGTCTTAAACAAGACTGGCCTAGAAAGTCTCCTAGAAAGGATATGATATGTCTTAAACAAAACTACCTAGAAAGGCTATGATATGTCTTAAACAAGACTGGCCTAGAAAGGCTCCTAGAAAGGATATGATATGTCTTGGAAAAGACTACCTAGAAAGGCTATGATATGTCTTAAACAAGACTGACCTAGAAAGGCTCCTAGAAAGGTTATGATACGTCTTAAACAAAACTACCTAGAAAGTCTATGATATGTCTTAAACAAGACTGACCTAGAAAGACTCCTAGAAAGGATATGATACGTCTTAAACAAAACTACCTAGAAAGGCTATGATATGTCTTAAACAAGACTGGCCTAGAAAGGCTCCTAGAAAGGATATGATATGTCTTGGAAAAGACTACCTAGAAAGGCTATGATATGTCTTAAACAAGACTGACCTAGAAAGGCTCCTAGAAAGGATATGATACGTCTTAAACAAGACTATCTAAAAAAATTAGGATATGTCTTACATAAGACTAACCTAGAAAGGTTCCTGGGAACGATACAATATGCCTTAAACAAGACTATAAGGTTAACTTAGGTATGTCTTAAACAAGACTGACCTAGGAAGTCTCCTGGAGAGGATGAGGAGGGATTGGATACATGTTTTAAGGAGATTACCTAGAAAGGTATGATATGTCCTAAACAAGACTAACCTAGAAAAGTTTTTGGAAAGGATGTGATATATCTTACACAAGACTCATCTGGAAAGGCTCTTAGACCGGATACGGGATACCTTAAATAAAACTTACCTAGAAAGGCTCTTAGAAAGGACACGATTTGGATTGAAATTGAAAATTGAAATTGAAATGAGTCTTGGTTACTAACGTACCAAAGAACTCGGTGCCATATCACTGCCAAGGGACTAGCGTGATAAGACGTAACGCAATAGGTCACGATATGGATTGAAATTGAAATAGGATTGGAACTAGGATTGAAAATATGATTGAAATAGGATTGGGATAGGATTGAAATAGGATTGAAATAGGATTTGAAATAGGATTGAAATAGGATTGAAATAGGATTGGAAATAGGATTGAAAATAGGATTGAAATAGGATTGGGATAATGCTTATGCTCATGCATATGTTGATTGATGTAACGAGTAGAATGAAATAATGTCTTCTATAAGACTACCTGAAAAGGTTTCTGGAATGGATATGAACATCTGTCCTAAAGAAGACTACCTGAAAAGGTTCTTAATAAAGGACACAATTTGTCTTAAAGAAGACTACCTGAAAAGGTTCTGAGCGAAGGATAAGGAATTTCTTAAAGAAGACTGCCTGGAAAGGCTAAAAGATATGTCTTAAAAGACTACCTACAAAGGTTCTTGGAAAGGATAATGGATGTCGTAGAAAAGGGCCACCTAAAAAGGTTCTTAGAATGTCTTAAAGAAGACTACCTAGAGAGGTTCCCGAAAAGGATGACAAATTGTCTTAAAGAAGACTACCTGAAAAGGTACATAGAAAAAGAATGTCTTGGAGAAGACTACCCTAAAAGGTACTTAGAAAAAGAATGTCTTGAAGAAGACTACCTAAAAATGTACTTAGAAAAAGAATGTCTTGAAGAAGACTACCTAAAGAATGTCTTGAAGAAGACTACCTAAAAAGGTTCTTGGAAATGACGATGATTGTCTTAAAGAAGACTACCTAGAAATGGATCCTAGAAAGGATGATGAACGCCTTAGAAAAGACTACTTGAAAAGGTTCCTAGAAAGGATCGTAGGATTTGCCTTAAAGAAGACTGCCTAAAAATGTGTGGTGTAATGTATCAGCCAATGTATGTAATGCATGATTTATATGTATTTGCATGATGCTCCAATGATAGGTTGTTGATAACCAGAGCGTATATAGTTTGCTAATGTTGTAAGGTTGTTGGGTGCTAGCGCGATTTCCCAATACTTGTTTCTTGAACTTTGAAGATCGTTTTTAGGAGAAAGATTGGTTCGAGGTTATAAAGTATAAAGATGCCTTTTCCTTTTGTTGTGCATCCTATGGATTTGATATCCATTGCCCCAATATTTTCGTGGAAACAGATGCTTATGAGGGAAGTGCCCCAGGAAATAACCTTGTCATATGCTTCGACGTTTAGATTGGAAGGTATGCCCCTGATTTCCGGGATATGAAGGGTTATCCATGTTTTCTATCCATTTTGAATTTATCCCATGCTTGACATGCCCCTGATTGAGATTGCTTCGAGATGTGACCCAGGTCGATGGAACCTTAGGGTGAATGCCCCTAGGTAATAGGATCTTTGATTGTATTCCCCTGTAATTTTTGAAATTTTGCCCCTGTTTAGGAAAACCCTCTGGACGTGGTTTCCCCATTCAAGAGTCTTTATTGGAAACGATCTCCTTTGGTTAAACCAATTTTGAGATTTCCTTGAGTGCTAAGTGTTTGTTCGTAAATAACGTTGTATCCTTCGAGAAGTAACTCTAACATAATGCGTACGCAAGTTTCGAAATCGAAGTCCGTTATGAATTAAGATTGGATGATTTAGAAATGAATGCTTGAAGAAGCGTAGTGGTTAGGAATAGTTTTAACAAACTTTAGGAGTCAGTATAACAAAATCCTGCTTAATATGCTTTCGTAGTTAACCTCGCCTCGATTAGGACTTCCAAATGTTGTAATTTGGCCTGGTTCGTGGTTTAAGAAACAATGGATTTAAGGCTCGAAATTTATTTAACCCACCCCTTTCTCCTTGATGTTCTTCAAATCCTAAAAATTCGCTTAATCCAATGAATGTGCTTTTTTTGTAAGAGAATCATTTCAATTTTGATGTTGAGTAGAAACCTTAATAGAGGTCCAAGCACCGATGAAAAATGTTGTGGAGATTGTATTGATGAGAAGCTTCAATGATTTAGTAGTCACAAGATTATCCTTTGTATTTTGCCTTCGTTTTGTTTTGATCCCTTATTTTTGCATGAACCAAATCCTTTGAATTTGATCCATCGGGATGCCCTAATTTTTGCCTAAGGCTTTTTTGTTTTCTTTCCTGGAATTTTCCATTTTGTCTTATCGGGCGTTTTTTCTTTTGAAAGCTCCCTTTGAAATTTGATCCTTGGATATTGAATGTTGTGACTGCCATGCTGATTTGGATTTGTAAGCTTCGACTTTGATACTTCCTCGATCTTGGATGATGTGTTAAGGAAGAAGATGTTATGAATGTTATCTCCATTGCTTCCTCATTTTTAATGAATGCGAGGAAGAAGATATGCTTGGACCTTGCTTGGATTGACTGATTCTCTTGACAACCAAAATACAGCATTGCATTAATCGAAATCTACCCCGCCCCTGGTTGAAATCAAGGTTTATTTGAAAAGTAGAAACAAACTCCAACTCCTGGCTCGAGGGGGTGACGAGGGATTAACATCCTTATATCTCCACTATTTAGGGATTGAAACAATGCCTGTACATCGTCGGCTCGGTCTTACCTCGAAAGCATATGTTTAGCGAGACTTAGTTATTTGTATTCATCATTCTCCCTCAAGTTTGTTAATAATTGGAAGTCAAAATTGAAATAGAATAGAAGGGTGCGAGTGGAAAGTCGTAGTAGTGAGCGAATGAAGCGAATGCATTGATTTCAAAACATGCATGATTATTTTATGGAATTACTATTCGAAAGATACAACGTTTTACATCATATAACACATAGTGATCGTAGAGGTTACAACTTGAAATGATAGACCTATTGATCCTAGGGACAATCTCCTTTGTAGATCTGTTGACCTTGTTTTACTCCTTGGTTCATGGACTTGTAGAAGTAAAGGGTAATCTCGAACTTTCCTTGGGCACGTCAAACAGGTCAGGAATAAATTGGTAGCGGTGGGTTTTCGTCGTATCGGAACCTCATGAGTTTCCTTTGACTGAACCTCTTTTGCTTTTTTTTCTAGGAATAGTATCACTCCGTTCGCAATCTTCAGAGTTCGTAGATTAATGAAGAAGACTTATGACCCTTTTTCCCTTGGTAGGGATTTAGCATATGTCGCCTTCCCTCCATCGTAGTTATGCATCTTCGTTCAGGGTGTTGCCCCAGTTGGACTAATCCTTGCCCCTAAGCTATCGTAGAGCGTCCTTGTAAATTTGATGTGTTCTAAGATGAATCCCATTATGGCTAGATACCCCTTGAGTGTATTTGTGAGGGAACTTCGTTGTTGAACTAATCCTTGCTCGATGATAACCTTTGTTGTCTTTACAATCCTGTTATGAAAAGGTATGAACACGTGGTTGGCATAGTGGAAGACATCCTCTCTTTTTTCTTAGCAAGACCAAGATCTTTTATTCTCCTTTCTCCATAGTTTCTGATCCTTTTTATTTTTTTGTGAGTTGTAGGAAACCGGCTAGCACGATAAGTATGGATGCAGGCGAAGATGGAAATGCGAATGTAAATGTATGAATGCATGAAAATGCGAATGCATGCGTATGCACAAGACTCCTTTGTATGCAATGCAGACGTGTGACGTATAATCCTAGGGATGGCCTTAGAAGCGACACCAGACCCTCGTGAAATCCTTGCAAGATAGATGCTATGACACGCCAATAGAAATTCCTTAGATTAGAGAGTATGAAGAAGGTAGCGGCTGGTGACTGTTCAAGACAATCACCAAGTCTCATGGCCATCGAGAGGTCGTTCGACGTGTACTAATGAAGTCGTCCCTTGTGGGAAGGTTCTCTATGCGGAACACAACCTATCTAAGGACGATATCGAATGAATAGAAATCCCTACAGGCTAGGGATGAAAGATGTAAGCACGGGGTGACCGTTCAAGACAGTCACTAGATCGCATGGCCATCGAGAGGCCAATTGACGTGTGTAAACGAATACGTCCTTCAGGGGAAGGGCACGTAGTTGTAAAATTATATGGACGAAAAAAGAAAGTCCCTATAGGCTAGGGAGTTCGTAGGAGCAAGCACGGGGTGACCATTCAAGACAGACACTGAATCTCATGGCCATCGAGAGGCCAATCAACGTGCGTAAACGAAGATGTCCTTCGTACGAAGGATGTGATTTTAGAAATAAAGTCCCTACAGGCTAGGGAACGCGTGGACGTAAGCACAGAGTGACCGTTCAAGACAGTCACTGGATCTCATGGCCATCGAGAGGCCAATCAACGTGTGTAAACGAAGATGTCCTTCGTACGAAGGATATGATTTTAGAAATAACGTCCCTACAGGCTAGGGAACGCGTGGACGTAAGCACAGAGTGACCGTTCAAGACAGTCACCGGATCTCATGGCCATCGAGAGGCCAATCAACGTATGCTAACTAAGTTGCCCTTCGTACGAAGGATGCGGATTTGGAAGTAGAATCCCTACCGGCTAGGGAGTGCGTAGATGTAGGCGCGGGGTGACTGTTCATGACAGTCACTAAGTCTCATGGCCATCGAGAGGCCAATCAACGTGCGTGAATCGAGGTGTCCTTCATGGGAAGTACATGGTCTTAGAAATAGGGTCCCTACAGGCCAGGGAACGCGTAGGAATACCTGCAAAATTAAGACGCAAGACATTCGCAGTATATAAATTGCAAACACACAATAAGCACATAAGCCCTAGGTTCATAGGTTCGACGTAACGGCTTAGGGTGCCTACCCTTCCCATTGGTATGTTCTAGAAGGTCTCATGGGGTCGTTCGTAGCCGCCGAGACTTTTTGTCTCTTTGGATTTTAGAACAACTCATTTTATCCATGAGGTTCGAGTTTTTGGGGTAGGTTCCCAGAGAGATCAGCTAAATACCAAGTCTAGCCCTCAACAAGGTCAAGCCTCGTATCAGACCTTTCCGGATATTTAACCCACTCTGAGTGGAATTATAATAAGACTCGTAGGCGATGTAATTCCCCTCTGGTCTTAAATATAATTCCCACGCTTAGGTTTAACAATATATATTATCCCACCAACAAGTAAAATGATAATTATACGAACAAAATAGAGATAATGAAACAAATATATAATTATCAGCAGAAAAATGAAACAATATAAACACCAAACAAAATTATAATTATTTGATTGAGTCTTGATAAAGAATCATGATCTTTTTCAGAATTAATTCGCTCGAGGCGAAGAAATTTGACTTAATTCAATTACCGCATTTTTAGCGATAGCGTTTGATTATTGCTCTAGGCATAAACCAATTTGCATGAATTTCAATCGTGTTTTGAATAATTGGTTAATATGACATCGGGAGTCAACCAATTTGAAGATGCGATGAAATGTGAAATCCACCCATCGTATTATTTACGCACACAAAAAAAAAATTTTGAAAATAGATTGAATTTATACCATGATTATTTTTTGGTATTTTATTACTAAATAATGTAACAGCAACATTTTTAGTTTTGTTTTATTAATGGGATGAAAGAGAAGTATTTTATGTTTTTGAATCGGTTAATTGAATAATTAACTAAAAATAATTAACTACTCAAATTAATTAAAGAAGCAAAATAAGAGTGGCGAAACAAACAAGTAGTACATATGAAAGGGATGTGAATTGAGTAATTTGTAATGTGTGAAAAATGATATTAAGCCCAAATCATTCAATTAAAACAAAGACCCTTCAAAAATATTCTCAATTTTCTTAGAATAAATAACTAAATTAGAATGAAAAAAAAATAAAAATAAAAGAGGATAGTGTACGTTAGGGCTACCTCCTGAGTACATGATTTTAAGGCGTTGAAAAACGTAGTTTGTGTGAAAAAGCGTAGTTTTGGGTGTGTGTGAATTTGTGAAAAAGGTACGTCAAATTGAAAGAGGAGGTCCTTGATAGGATTGTCAAAGGTTCTATTTATAGTGTTAGAAAATTAGGTAAAAACCCACAAAAGAAAGAAAAAAAACTTAAATTTTGTCATTTTTAGAAATTAATAATAAAATAACAATAATACTTAGTTAAATAATAATAATCCTAATACTAATAATATTAAAATTCATAATACTAAAATTCTAATAAGAGTCAGTAATAATATTTAATAATATTTAATAAAAACCCTCATGATAAGATAAATGGACTGACTAGTTTTGGGCCCAAAATACCTGCTAATCACACCCCAATAAATATAGTTTTATAAGAGCGTGGGTTTAACAATAGATATGTTAAACCCCATAGCCCTTAATTTTAATACCCTTGATAACTTATTAGACGAGAATTAATCGGGCAAATTTTGGGGCATGACACACTAGTTTTTCAAACCTTAATTTCAATCTCTTTTCTCGATTCTTCTTCTCCATCTCAATTTCCATTGGTTGACGCATGCTTGCTTATTTATCGTTTTATTTAATTATTTATTTTCTGTTATTTAAAATTCTAGAAATTATGTATAGGTTGCTTATTCAATTTTTTATGTAATCGTAACTAGGATTTATTTTGTCGCACTGTTACTTTTCGCGTCCCCGGGTTTTTTGGCCATGTATCCCCCATCCCGAAGCCTTTTAATAGCGTAGGACTTTACTTTCCGCATTTTAATTTCCGCATATTATAATTGTTATTTAACTGCATGGTTAGTAAATAGGGAGTTCAAGATAATTAATTGAAGGTAGTTCACTAATTCAAGATAATTATCTGAATACAATCACGTGATTGCTACACACACACACCTTTAAGGTAACCACTCTTATGCTGCCTTCTCGATCAAATAGTCAAGTCCCTTCGAGCGTAGGGATACCTTAGCTTGCTGCCTTCGATTTAAAATCACCATGTCCCTCCGATAAAAGATCATAGTCCCTTCGAGTTGCCTACGATAAATATGATCTCGTTCCTCGATTAAATGGTGATAGTCCCTTCGATTGCTAAGGTATCCTTACATGTTGCCTAAAAATGACTATTATATCCTTCCCTTAGACTACCTGCCCTCTTTATGATAGGGATAGTCTTATGGCGAACGATAAATTTCGATGACCCTTAAACATCCAATTGAAAGACTTCCTGCCCTCTCATGGTATGGATAGACCCTTTCGCCCGAAAGACTTAAAGAATATGAAAGACAAAATTAGGGTAGGTAGTTCTTAGATGCTTGCTCAACACTTTCAATTAATTTTCATAACCTCTTTTCAAATCAATTCAAAAAACAAGGCTACGCTTATTTACAAGCTAAAGTCCTTAACAAAGTTTTTACTATTCACACACTACTTTTCAAACAATTCAAACAAACAAGTGAGCTAAGCAATTAAGAGCCCATGGATAACAATGGATACAAAGAGTGGTTACACCTTCCCTTTGTATAACCTACCCCCCGAACTCAAAAATCTTTAAAAGGTCTTTCCTGTTCTTTTTACCTTTCCTAAATTGGATAAAATAAAAGTCGATGGCGACTCTTGCTATCCGCAACATTTAAAAAAGTCAGTTCTCCCACCGTATTACAGATGTCATGCTTACAATTAAATTATGGAGTAAGCATTATGTAAAGTCTGTTGAGATATGGCTATATTCCAGTGCATAGCTTCTGATACAACCCTCAAAGTGCTAGAAGAATTCTAGGGTTATATTTTTTTCAATAGAATATTTGACATTTCAACTATATTAAAAGTGTCAAAGATACTTGAGTCCTTCTCAAGTCCACTCACAAAGACATTTATTAATAGATTTGATGAGTATCAATTGATCAATGATTCTCATATACATCTGCAAGTTGTTTGAAAACCTTAATGATTATCAAGGATAATGTGTTCCAAGGATATGGAACTGATGTTCTATGGGATGTTAGAACATTATTACTACTGGTATGCAGCTACCAGTTGAAGAATAGATGTTTTGGGTGCTAAGAAAATGTAGTGTGAGTACATATATTTGGAACTTACTCCTGATCTGGAAGAGGAGACATCTGTTTTGCTTTAGTTGATCAGGACACCATCAACAAAGTTTTCTACTCCAGATGTCATTTTATTTCTGACCTAAGCTTAAGGGAGTATGGGAGTTGATCTCAATGCAAGTAAAAGGATTCATAAAGGGATTAATGGTCCTGAGTATTGACTAGCCAAAATGTTATTTTGGAAGGGTATTGTCTGAAGAATCAAGGGAGACAGATTACTTTGAAGAATTTGCATATTTCTGTGTAATCCCATAAGTAAGTCTATTCCAGAAACCTAGTTAAGGGAATCTCCTCTGTAGGTACAGATCATGGCATCCATCATCTCAAAATCAGAATGAAAGTCTGAAGAGAAGCTTATTGAGATGTGGCTCATATTATCCCTTGGTTATTTTGATGGTTTGGTTGTATAGGAGGTGTTTATTGTGCTTCTTATGTTCCCCCTAAGTGTTATGGATGAGATATTATGGATGTTAACCCCAAAACCACAAAGGATGATGTCGTAGCAGATGTTGAAACATCATCTTAATGTCTTCAGTCATGGAATGTATGTGTTGTTGCCTCGAAGTAAGTGTAAGTGTGAAGAAGTAATCAGTCAGGATAATCTATAAGAGTAGATAGTTCTAACTAACCAACTGGTAGGTACTTTGACGGGAGACTTAGTACTTGTTAGTATGTAACCTGAGTGTTTGTTTAAAGGATTCATGGTATATTGTGAACTGAATGTTAATATTAAAGTTCACTATGATCTTCATAAGTTGAGGATGTGTGGCCACACTATCTGGTGATTATTTGAAGAGCTGATCAAATTTAGGAGATGCATACAGATGTTGTCAAATATCTTGATGGGATCTGGATATTTGTGTGATAACTGTATGGAAACCTAAGTCAAGAAGAGATGAAGTATGTGATGAATAGAAGAGAATGAGCTACGTGAAGATGTAACATCATGACTACTGAGGACATCAGAGACTGAAGAAGGCAAATAAGGTTCAGACTCATCTTTTGAAGACGTACTCATGGTTAACTATGTGGTTTCTTCTATTACAAGTTACAAAGTGTGGTAATTTGAATCTTGTGTAGAAAGTAAACTAAGGATTCCTAATTTGGAAAATGTGGCAAATTCCAAATAATGAATGCTTCAAGAATTATAAGGACCAACATCAAAGATGTCCTTAATTTGTATATCTCAGGGGGGTATAGAGTATGTAGTTGTATCAACTAATGTGGTTGATTGGTGTATGTATGGTTAGAGGGTCATTCAGATTGTCTGGAATGTGATTGTCTGGAATCTGATATGACCTGGAACTCTGATCAGCTACTGATGGTTGATCCCCTTGTGTTCCCCTACAAAAACTATGATTGGTTTACTATGGAGGTTTCCTTAAGAACCATAGTAAATGTTGGATTCTTGTGACTGAGACTGATGATTGAAAAGATGGTGGAACATCATCTCAGGTGTTTTGATTGTTCAGCCAAGGAAGTTTAGTTGGTCAAAATGACTATGATGTCAGACATGTG
Organism: Vicia villosa; assembly: GCF_029867415.1. NCBI lineage: Eukaryota > Viridiplantae > Streptophyta > Magnoliopsida > Fabales > Fabaceae > Vicia > Vicia villosa. The sequence goes on from NC_081184.1 coordinate 44,009,389, forward strand.
CAGAAGAAGGATGTCAGATCAATAGTCCTACCTTGTGTGAGAAGGTAATTTTTTTTTTGACAAATAGTAAATACTTTGATGGGAGACTAAGTATTTGTTTATTGTTGTATTTTTCTGGATGTTACGCATGTCTGAAGTATGAACAGTTTGATTTTAAGAGTGCACTTAGATTTTTGAGTTACTGTGGTTGAGAAGTTTGAAAGTGGTGCTCTGAAGTATGTCAAACAGAGTTGGTCTTATCTGCTGGCTGTCTCAGAAACTGTGTGAAAGGTTTCTTGCTTTCCTATTCAGTGGTTGATAAACTGATTGAGAAGCAATAGGTTTGATCCTCTGTTTGTGAAGTGAAGCTAATGTCATACATGATGTCACAACATCATTGTGTGCTGTTATCCTAGAAGATTGTCTAGGATTGTGCATGGAAAGGTTGAAGAAACAACATTATTGTCGAAAGTGACAGTTCTGAGAAAATATGGATTGGAATGGGGCATATTCTAAACTTGGTAGCAGTAGTATGATCTGGCAATACGTGGTTCAAACATGATGAAGACTTCACTAGGTGTTAGTGACTGTAAGGACAGAAGTTTGATGTCTGAAAGTGTGATCTGATCAAAATGGCTGAAGATAAGGAGAGTTCTTCTACTACAAGTAAGAGATTATGACAACCATTTTGTAATCAAGTATGAAGGTGTTTTCATGTTGGCTACATTAGTGGTAAAACATACCAGGTTGATATTGTGTTATGCAGGTTGCATATGTGTGAAGCTAATACAGGTTCTGTAGTGAACCGATGTCATGACATCCTTGTGTGACAGCAGGAGCTGTTATTATTTATTAAATGTGTTTCCTGATTTATCTCAATTATCAGTTTAGGAAACGTTTTATTGTGTGTTGGATATTTCATCCAGAAGATCCTGCTGACAACACATTTTGGAACAACCAGATGACGAGGATACTTAGGTCTAGGAATAGGTTGGAATTACATTGGGTAGGTCTTAAGCGAGGAGTTGTAAACGGGGGAGTTTAACTCCGAATTAATTCTGCTTATATTGGATTCCCTCCCTGGCTTGGTACCCCCTAGAGTAGGTTGTTTGAACCTAACTGGGTAAACAATTCTGCATGTTCTTTATTATTTTTATATTGTTCTATTATAATTTTATGCGCAGTGTAATTTTGGATGTCATAACATCCAGTAAGACATCGAGCATGTGTTACTAGAATTTTCAATTGGCATTAGAGCACGCACCCTGCCTGTTTTTATCTGGGTGAGATCTAGGGATAACAAAATTCTGGTACTATGGAGAAGGAACTGTTAGTATTTGGAAATAGACCACCTATCCTGAATGGCTCTAACTATGACTACTGGAAACCTTGTATGGTTGCAGTCATTAAGTCAGTGGACAACAAGGCCTGGAGAGCTGTCCAAAGCGGATGGAAACATCCTGAGAAGATTATGGAAGATGGAACCACTGTTCTAATTCCTGAAACTCAATGGAGAAAAAATGAAGAAGAACTAGCTTTGGGAAATTCCAAGGCCCTAAGTTCCTTATTCAATGGGATTGACAAGAATATATTTAGGCTTGTGCAACACTGTGAACTAACTAAAGAAGCTTGGGATATCCTTAAACCAGCACATGAAGGCACATCAAAGGTAAAGATGTCGAGACTTCAAATGCTTACCACTAAGTTTGAAAATATCAAGATGAAAGAGGATGAAACCATTTATGAATTCTACATGAATGTCCACGAGATTTCAAACAACTTAGCATCCTTGGGAGAAAAAATGACTGAAGAAAAATTGGTAAGGAAGATCCTCAGATCACTGCCTAAGCAATTTGATATGAAGGTAACTGCCATAGAGGAAGCTCAAGACATCAGCAACATGAAGCTGGACGAACCTATTGGTTCTCTACAAACCTTTGAGTCAAGCATGTCTGAGCCTGTTAAAAAGAAGAACAAAAGCATCTCTTTTGTCACCAACACAGGTGATAATTCAAGAGAAAGCAATGGTGGAAGTGATGAGAATTTATCAGACGCCATAGCCAAGCTTGGAAAACAATTCAACAGACTTATTAAAAGGGTTGATCAAAAGTTCAGACCCAATGTCAAGAACACTTCCAATGACATCAGTCAGACTTATGATTCAATCAACAGATTCAAAGCTGAGGAAAAGCCCAATCAAATGAAAGGGGTTCAGTGTCGTGGATGTGAAGGATTTGGAATCATAAGAGCTGAATGTCCTACCTACCACAAGGAACAAAAGAAAGGACTGACTGTTACTTGGTCTGATGAAGACTCAGATTCAGAAGAGGAAACTGCAGGACATGTCACAGTTTCAACAAGAATCTATGAATCTGATGATGATTCCAGTGATGATGAGCTAACCTTTAATGAACTAGCTGCCCCGTACAAGAAGTTGTGTATGAAGAATGCTTAAGTCTACAAACAAGTGGAGAAGCAAGATATAATCATAAGAGAGCTAGAAATTGAGAAGAATAAACATCTTGCAACCATTGATTCCCTCAGTAGTGAAGTAAGCATGTTGAAATACAAACTTGATCAAATGACCAAGTCATTCAAGATGCTGAACAATGGATCTGATACTCTAGAAGAAATTCTGGAATCTGGACAGAGAACAGGAGACATGTTTGGAGTGGGATTTGTGGATAAAGAGGAATTCATCTCTGGATTCAGGAGAGCAAAGCCCGAGACTTGTGTGACCAACCAGATGTCAGCACCAATGTCACAACATCAAGACAACAGAAGAAAGAGGCATTTAAAGAAGAAATTCCAAAAATGGAGGTGTCATCACTGTGGGAGATTCGGTCACATAAAGCCATTTTGTTTCAGACTATTTGGATATCCAGACCAAACTCATCAAGCCAAACCTAAATATAATACCTTCAATAAAAGGAAACAGTGGACATCAAAGAATGTTGCTCTGGTAGCACACACTTCTCTAAGGATGACTGCAAAAGAAGATTGGTACATTGACAGTGGTTGCTCAAATCATATGACTGGGAGGAAGAACTCTCTAGTAGACCTCAAATTGGAAGGAAACAACTATGTGACTCTGGGTGATGGAGAAATAAGAGAATTCAAAGGTGTTGATAAGACAGAATGGCAGGGTATCCCTAATCTAAACAATGTTCTACTTGTACAAGGACTGGCTGCAAACCTTATAAGCATCAGTGAGCTATGTGACGCAGGACTCTATGTCAGGTTCACCAAAGAGGAGTGCATCATCACTAATGAAGCAAATGAGGAAGTCATGAAATGATTTAGGTATAAGGATAATTGCTATCTATGGAAGCCTAACACACCTGTCTACCCCTCTGACTACTCCATGATCAGAGAAGAATTAAAAATTTACCGTCAAAAATCTGATGAATCTGATGAGTCTGATGAATCTGATGAAGAATCATATGTTTGGGATCTCACCATAAGTGAACTGTCTACTGGTTTTAATGAGACCTGTTTAATGAATGAGAAACTGTGTGCAAAAGTAAGGGAGTACAGAAGTATCAATAGATTTCTGCTAGAAGAAAGAGTAAGCCTTGTGATAGACATTACAGATCGGGAAAGAAAACTAGAAAAGTCAAATGTGAGCAACGATCCGAAAATCTATCTGAAAGCAATGTCATAGAGAATTTTGCAACAACATCTGAAGATATTGTGAAGGAAAAGGGTATGTTAGGTATTTGTTACCAAAACATATTATAGCAATTAACCTACGTGGGGGAATATTTTTGGGCTTTGCAAAAATCCACGATTTGAAATTTCCCTCACTCAGTGTACATATAAAGCTCCCTCGATCTCCTAGTATTCCAAAAACGACAAACTTTCCTATTAGTTCTTCTTGCTACTTACTAAGTTTTAACTACTCGAATTTTTCTCACAGGCGTGACATAGGTTCTGTCTCAAAAAGTTTCAGAATGTCTCAGCAATCGAGTGATGGATCTCCCGTATCGGACTCGGCAAGACAGGAAGAGTCCTCTAACCCTAATAGGATTCTTAAGGTTGTCCCTTTAAGGACGATTAGTAGTGACGAAGTAAAGGCCACAAAGCCTAAAATGACACATGCAAAACGGCCCAACGAGGGTATTCACAACAAGGGCACCAAACCCTCTTCATCTGTTACCATGGAGGAACTTACTAAAGAAGGATCCAAATATGTCAATAGCATAATTACCAGGATTGTTACTCACATCCTGAAGGAAAATCATCAAGTGCCTGGAATATATATTCCTCTTCAAACCATAATGGCTGATCCCCTCAAGAACACCAGTAAGGCTGAAGCTGTTCACACCGTTGATAGTAACCTAGCTGAAGAGGAGATTAACAAGGATGGACAAGGGATTACTAAGAATACCAATGTTACTGAGGATGTCAATGACATCGAAGATATTGAGCACCCTAAGGCCAATAGTGAAACTGATACTAATGTGGTAGACTCAGATGAGTACTCTGACAACGAATTGCTTACCTCCTTGAATCCTAGTGTAGCCAACAGGCTAATGACATGAAGAAAAGGCAAAACTATTGTTCAAAGATCACCTAAAAAGAGCACACAAGTGAACACCGCTGCCAAAGATGTTGTTAGGAAGAAGAATACTTCTGCTGGTCCTATCAAGAGCAAAGCTGTAACCAAGAGTACATGGGTTGGTCCATCAAAATCTCGGAGCAAGGTCATTCCAAAGAAAATAAAGGAACGGGAAATTGTTGAACCTGAGTCTGATGTTGAAGTGAATGTCTCTGACATCCTATCAAGGAACAAGCCTATAACCAGCAAGCTTGTTGCTAGTATTCCTGAAGTTCCCATTGATAATGTGTCATTCCGCTATGCCTCTAGTGCCAGCAGGTGAAAGTATGTACTCCAAAAGAGATTGGCTGTTGAAAGGGAATTGGCTCCAAATGCTCTTGAGAACAAGGAGGTCTTAGAGCTAATTCAAGAAGCTGGACTATTAAAGACTGTTTGCAATCTTCCCAAATGTTATGAGAAGCAGGTCAAAGAATTTGTGGTGAACCTAACTGAAGACTGTGGCAACAGCAGGAGTGTAGACTACAAAAAGGTGTTTGTGAGAGGTAAGTGTGTATAATTCTCTCCGTCTGTGATTAATAAATTCTTGGGAAAAACCGATGAAGCTCAAACTGAGCTGGAAGTAACAGACAACAAAGTCTGTCAAGTGATCACAGCCAAGAAGGTAAACAGCTGGCCCCTGGAAGAGAAGCTAACTGCAAGTAAGCTAAGCATCAAGTATGCAATGCTTCACAAAATAGGAGCAGAAAATTGAGTTCCAACAAATCACAAGTCCACTATCTCAATTGTGCTTGGCAGATTTTTGTATGCTGTAGGAACAAAGGCAAAGTTTGATTATGGAACATATATTTTTAACCAAACTATGAAGCATGCTGGAAGTAACCAAAATATTAAGGGTCAAATTGCCTTCCCATCCCTCATGTGTGGTATAATTCTGGATCGGTATCCAAACATTCTCAATGAACATGATACAGTGTGCAAAAGAGAGAGTCCCTTGGCCTTTCATTATAAACTATTTTAGGGTAAGCATGTTCCAGACGTTGTCATGATATCTGCTGAAACTTCCAAATCTGGAGCCTCAGCCAACAAAGCAGAAGTCATATCTATGTTAAAAGAGACCTGCAAAGAGCTGGAATCTAGAAAGATAACTCTTGAAAAACTGTTAAACACTCTAGAAATGAAGGAGAATGAGGAATTTGCAGATACTGAAGAGATGGAAGATAGAGATGAACAAGAAGTAGAAGAAGAAAGTGCCAGTCCTGCTGATGGCTCTGAGAAAGAAAGCTCTGCAGACACCTCAAGTGGGTCTGAATCTGGGGAGTAAATGAAGCTGAAGTCCTGTTTGTTTTTTTTTGTTTTTTTTCTTTGCTTTTGTTTGTTTTTTTCTTTGATTCAGTTCAGTTTAAGTTTTTGTTGAACCTTTTTAAACCTTGAGGTGGAGAAGACATTTTTTTGGCTTTGGTAACTTTTGTGGCCAAACAGGGGTAGAAGAGTATGTCATCCCAGAACAACAAGAATGGTGGTTGTGCGTGATCAACAATTCTAATTTGCTTATTTTTGTGTTGATCTGTTTGTGCTTGTGCTGCTCTTGTGGCTGTTTTTCTGGTTTGTCTAAGCACTGTGTAGATACTGGTGATGTATGCTGACTGTTTTGTATTAGCTTGTTTTGATTGTATTTTGGTTACCTTGTGTCCCTTGCAAGTATTTCTCTGGTATGGTGTGACAGGTTGTTTTAGCCAAAAATTTGTCAAAGGGGGAGATTGAAGGTGTTTTCATGATGGCTGCATTAGTGGTAAAACATGCCTGGTTGATATTGTGTTATGCAGGTTGCATATGTGTGAAGCTAATACAGGTTCTGTAGTGAATGTCATGACGATGTCATGACATCCTTGTGTGACAGCAGGAGCTATTATTATTTATTAAATGTGTTTCTTGATTTATCTTAATTATCAGTTTAGGAAACCTTTTATTGTGTGCTGAATATTTCGTCCAGAAGATCCTGCTGACAGCACATTTTGGAACAACCAGATGGCGTGTAAATTAGGTTAACTTGGTTAACCCTAATTTGTTTCTAAAAAAGCCCAAGGCACAAGATTGCATATAAAAAGACTACAATCCTACTTTGGAACGCAGACAGAAGATTTTGTGTATTATGAAGAACCGTAGTTCTGTAGCTGTCTCGTGTGATCCAAGCAATTGTCCTTGATGACTGCATTGGAATAAGTTGTGTGTGTTTATTGTCACTCTAAGCTTTTCGGCACGAGGGCGTGTCTCTTGATTATAGCTTTTAAGCAGATCAAGGTGTGTTTTTGAAGAATGTCTTCTCTCTGTAATTGTTTATGTTTATGTGTAATCACTGCTGTGATTGAGGGGGAGTGAGTAGAGATACTCAAGTCTAGGAATAGGTTGGAATTGCATTGGGTAGGTCTTAAGTGAGGAGTTGTAAACGGGGTAGTTTAACTCCGAATTAATTCTTCTTATATTGGATTCCCTCCCTTGCTTGGTAGCCCCTAGAGTAGGTTGTTTGAACCGAATTGGGTAAACAATTCTTAGTGTTCTTTATTGTTTTGATGCTGTTCTGTTATAATTTTATGTGCTGTGTAAATTTGGATGTCATAACATCTAGTAAGACATCAAGCGTGTGTTACTAGAATTTTCAAAGTAGATCTTTGTGTAGAGTTGGAAATCTCTTTGTGTTTTCCACCTGGTGACAAGTGAACATCTACAGAAGGAACATTGACTGTCCATGTCAGGGGGAGTTAAGGCTGTTGTCTGTGTTTTTTTTGTACTAGAGAAGCTTACATATGCAGAGTTGTTGTCGTTTGATGAGGATGTGATGTCAAACAGCATGTTGTGACATTTGACTGCTATGTGTGGCTGTTTGTTCCTAAGGCTAATATGTTGATCTACATGTGTGAAGCTGACTTGTGTTGTTGGGTTCCTCAGGAGGTTGTGAAGAGCATCTGTGGTTAGGTATGGGAAAATTCTTTTTTCTCAGCAGAATGCGTAAGAACTCTAGCAGTTAATATATCAATTGTGATGAGGAGTTGTCTTGCCTTCTTGTCTTCATCAACTAGAAGTCTTATTAGTATGCTATCGAATCCAGTTCAACATATGAATGACAATTGGTGATATGGCGCATCAACTTAAGATAGGATATTCTATGAGAATGGAAATTTAGTTTCTTCAAAAAAAGGATCTGTCTCTGTTGCACCCCAAAATTTGCCCATCTAATTTTATGCTAACTGGCTTAAGCTTTGCGTTCCATCTGCATACCTTCATTAGGTCATCTAACACTCATGTATTCATTTAGTCAACGACTGAGCATTGGGATCAAGCATCGTGAAAAATTGGGATCTCACAAGGTCTCAAAACAAGTATAATGGAAGAGGGTGTCTTGAGCTCAAATCAAGGATTCTAATTGGTGCGGCAAATGGAAGGGGCACTTGATCCTAAATTTTGTTATCTACATGGATTTCCTAGACAAGGTTCATTTCCTTACACTTGATGATCTTCATGGTATTATAGCGGGGAGCACTGATTCATTTAAATAAATTAGTTATGCCACAAACATTGGTCTATTCAAAGTGTTTCCATCACAAGTTATAGACTTGATTCATTTGAGTGCAATTCTTTTGCTACAAGTTCAAATATTGGGAGAAAGTGGAGCTTTATGAAATATTCAAAGGATTGCACTTCGACTTTGTTTCAATCACTAGCTGCACCATAAAACCATTCAAATATGTTTAAAATCCAATTCATACTTTCAAAAATCCATTCATTACAAATTTCCAAACTTCATTACAAAAATATTCTTACATCACATTTATTACAAGTCCATACAACATCCATTACAAATCCTAATATCCATCAAGAGTTCCCTACAAAGATTCATCTATAGGTTCTCAAATAGAAGGAGTTTTCAATCTTCCAAGTGCAGTACTGTTTCAGGAACATTCATTCAAATATAAATGTATCACAGTGTACCTACATTCACCATATTTAAATTTCAAAGTGGTAAGAAGTTAAACATCGAGCAGTACAAAATGGATCATCCAGCAGGGGTCCAATTCACTAGTGCCCTATTTAACTTCATGAAGTTTCTGATGCGAAGGCCAAAGTCAGTAACGATGCTGCCAAGTTTGATTTGTTTCTCGAGCTCAAGCGAGGAGAAAAAACAAGAGAAATTTATGGCAGCCCTGCACAAACAAGTAGGAAATTCAAATACAAATCCTAACAGGGGCATACATACTTATTCATAACAGAATAATACCTCAGTTCAAACATATACCAGTTCACATCTCTTTCAAAAGGCAAGACAAATTCAAGATTTTTGGGACTTTATGGAAACTTAAGGGAATTCAGCTCAGCAGGCATGTTTGTTAACAGAACTCATAACAGATTTTATTAACCTATAACTAGCAATTCTTAACATACTGCTAACAGTTTTCCTAACCGGTTCAGCCCCTTAGCCATTTTCCTAAACTAAGCCTTGCATCAACAATTCCTAACAGAACTTACATTCACAACACAATCCATACACATAACAGAACTCTAACTGAACCCCTCACTTCCTAACCAACTTTCTAACAGTCATAACAGAAAACTAACTCCCTAACTGTTATAACTAACCTAACAGAATGTATAACTGTCAAAAAACAAACTCTAACTAACCTCTCCACGGGATTCAATCCCCACCATCAATCGCATAACAGACTTTCTCCAATCCTAGGGTTCAGGGCTTCTCACCTTTAACCTATATAACAGAATCAACCTCACCATTTCACTCTCTCCACCATTTTCATACTTCATTCATCCTCATTTTCTTCTCCATCACCACTCCATCTTCAACTTCTCACTCTCATTCTCTGCAATTTCATCTCTCTCAACCTAATACTAAAGCTCATCATCATCGTTGTTGGAGTTTCAACCTATGAAACTCCTTCAACCGAGCTAGACCTCAACTCAATTCTCTCATCCCTCATACTCACGCTACAGTTAGAAAGATTGCTCAACAAAGATAAAGAACCAGAAGACGGAAGAACAGAAACAATCCAAGAAGAAGAGTAGAAGAAGAAATCATACAAAGAAGAAGAAGAAGCATAAAATCAAATACAAGTAAATAATAGAAGTTACCTGAGCCAATATCTCTTCTCAATCGCGTTCATCTCTGCTCGATCTTCACCTCCTTCTGCACACTAGGTAAGTTCTTCAATCTCTTAAACTTCGGCCTTTTTAGCGTCTTCGTCGAACCCTGGTTCCTTCGATTCTCCTTTTGTTCTTGATTGTACCAATTTCACGTTTAGGTTTCGTTTTCCCATGTCGATTTGAGACGTGTTTTTGAGTGTTTGGTGTGAGAATCGAGAGGATTCTAGAGAAGGAACGGCGGCGAAACGATCGGAGATAGGGAAGGTTTTCTCCGGCCACCGCTGTGCGTGAGATGAGAGTAAGCGAGGGAGAGAAACATGAGAATAGGATAGGGAACGTCACAACGTTAGAACCCTAATTCCTCTTTATATTTCCCTTTTCATTTTTGTTTTATTTAACTAATTAAATTTGTTAATTAATAAAAATCTGAGTGAAAACTACTACTATGATGGATCAAACAATAGCCATGGGCCTCTCACCAAATTGCTTTGCTCTCACCCCCCATCGGCCCATCGTGCACCTTCATTTTTGGTACTCTGAACAACAATAATAATCTCTGGGCCGTTTTTCGTATCACACCCCCTCGGGCCCATGCCATTTTTTGGCAACAAAATTCTGCAACTACAAAAACGCCCCTAGGCCAAATCATCACGGGTCATGCGCCCCAATTTTCTTTCTACACCACAAATTCAATTAACACCCCCTGATTCACATTAAAAAATTAGTAGAATTTAGGATTGTACTTAGATTTTTCTCCTATGTTTTTAGACTTTGACATCAATTCTTGACATAGGAAATGTTCATAAAAAATAGTAGTTTAAGGCTATTTGTATTAGTCTTTTACTTGATTTGTAATCCAATTCTTTTTCATATAAAAATCATAAAAATAAATAGTACCTTTTAATTCATTTTGTACAATATTTTGAATCATTTGTTTTCATGTTTTGTGCTATATTTCCAAGTCATTCTCTTAGTCAATTTTGTACTAATTTTACATCATGCTTACTTGTGATTTTTACTTGTAACTTCACTTATATTTTCCCATAGATTTAGGACCTATAATCTTCATGGCTTTTAGGTTATTCTTCCCTTTTAAACACTTAGGCTAGTTATTCATTTTAGGCTAGTTTTCTCCCCTTTTTCTTTTCAACTTTAAAACATTAATAAAGGACGACGCGAATCATGCTAAATGCCTTTTTTTAGTGTGAAAGAAATGATTGGGGCGTAGGCCCCGATGTATGTTCTTTCCCACATAGCGGAAGAGAAATGATTGAGGCGTAGGCCTCGGTGTATTTCCTAACCGTTATTTAGAGAAACGATTGTGGCGTAGGCCTCGATGTGCATTCTCTAAATATTCAAAAATTGTATTTCATTCAGAGAAACGATTGTGGCGTAGGCCTCGATGTGCATTCTCTAATTATTCAAAAACTGTATTTCATTTAGAGAAACGATTGTGGCGTAGGCCTCGATGTGCATTCTCTAAATATTCAAAAAAACTCTTTTTTTTATGGCATGATTCAAGTCACAAATTAATTTCCCTTAAAAGACACCCAACCAAAAACATTTCAAAATATCTAATAAAGGCTCAGACCTAAAAAAAGTAAGGAAGTCATGCGAAGCCTTGTAGTGGGTTTTCGTCCATCATGGAATTACACCTAAAAGACACAAACCAATTTTCTCTCTTCTCTCTCTTGCCTCCAAGGCATTCCTTCTCTTGCCTTCAGGGCATTCTTTCTCCTTAAGAGCACGTTACTTCCGCTCCATTCCCAGCTTAAGACTCCAGAGGTCGAGCAGCAGAGTGTGAAAGTAACTGTTCAACTAAAAAACACAAAAACAAACAAAAAACTAAAGAGCCGAACTACGGCGCTCTGATTCCTGAAAAGGATACGTAGGCATTAGGTCGCGGGGCCTAAGCGAGCACAACTATTTATAAACCTAACACACCCTTTAGATAGCAACAAACATAGGTGGATACCATCGAGTACGATGGGCGTGATGGGTATCCCGTACCCTATCTCTGGTCGCAAGACCTTTTCTTATCCTTCACCTTAGGTTTTCTGATATTCCTTTCCCTCTTTGGGATAAATATATTGGGGGCGACTCTGATCATCATTTCGCGAGCGTGCGACAGTCTCATAGCAATGTGTGTAGGAGCTGGTATCAACGATGAAGTTAAGGGGAGCATCTTTCTATGTGTAATCGGGGATGTGCATGATTATGGTGGTGAAGCTATGCTATGTATGATGTCCAACAACTGAGGAGGAACAAAAAGGCGTGTAGCAAGTTGAAAGGATATGTATATTGCTCAAGGAGAAGTTATATGTTCTACAACAGTACAGTGGATGTCACACATGATGTTGGAACATCAACTTTATTAATTTTGCTAGCATCTCAATATTCAAGTCTCAGCATAACAACGAAATCAAGACAAGCAATCATCCCCCGAGTGCTACGTCTCAGAGCATGGACACACCAACTCGAGCTATAAGGTAAACGGCTACTCCACGACGTTACCTGCACGTTACCAACAAAGGGTAACATTCAAACAGAAGGGATGAGATATCAAACAGTATAGAGGAAAGTATGATAATATTCAAAGCAGGGAAAAGATCATACATAATTCACCATTTCTCATCATATCACAAATTACAATAATTTTCATCACAAAAAACAATATAATTGTCCAATTACAATAACACATTCATTAACATAATTACATCATTAACGTATCACAACATTCACGTCATAACCACAAACATTCAAAATGTGACTCAATATGCGACTTGACTTTATGCACATACATGTGGCACCATTGGAGTAAAACTCCCGTCTCAAACAATTCCCATTGGGCCGTCTCAAATATCTGCCATTAAGGCCGTCTCAAACATTTTCCATGAAGGCCGTCTCAAACATTTGCCACGAAGGCTGTCTCAAACAATGCAATGGATGCGACTCAAATGATCATTGTGACAGACCTAGGAAATCACTCATCCACCACCCAAAACTCATCCCAATCAACAATTAAACACATATAATCATAATATATAACATCATTCATCATCAATCATCAATAAAAATATGATTTCAATCACAAATTCATGGAGATATATCATAAACCCTAGGTTTCTACAAAATTCAATTCAAGGTTACTACATGCATCATCTAACCCACCCTAAACATCATCATACAACCTTTTATCATGAAATAATCCCACCCTTACCTTATGTTTTAGATTGAAGTCAACTCTAGATTCAATCTTGGATTCTCCTCTTCTCTTCACTCTTCTTTCTCTTCTTTCCCCAAATGAGATTCGAACTTCTATTTCTCTAAAACCCTTGTTTTGTTAAACCCTTACTATCTTTCTCATAATGCTAATGGGCCCTAATTAACACCTCTCAATTACTAATACCGGCTTAGGCCCAATAACTCATAACACTTACTAACTTATGCCATTTACTAATAATACTTAATAAATAACATAATTATCACATAAGCACATACTTAACACATAATTACCAAATAATTCACATAACACACCTCAAATAAAGTACGTAATTAAAACGGTCATTACAGGTTTAAGAAAAATTTCAATAGATGGATTGAAGTTTGTAGCAAGGGCTTTCCAAAGAGACCATTAGCATGAAATTTCAAGACTTAAGCTAAGAGTTATTAATTTGTGAACAAGGCACCATAGCAATTGAATTCAAGCCATGAACATGAAGAAGTTATGAACCAAAACCATTTCAAATGAAAGATTCCTTTCTTGAAGGTCCTATAAATTGTTTGAAACACTAAACTCAGATAATTTCACTTGCTTTTGAGCTATGATCCATGTGTTTTATTTATTATCCAAATTTCCATTCCACTTATGGCACAAAGTTAACACTTCCATTCTTGAAAAGGAGCTTTAATCACAAAGTCAACTCTCGTTGAGCTTCCAACTTGTTTCTTTTGCAAACACTCCACCAAAAGTTAAGACCAAACATGTTTAAAGCAACTAGCAAATCCAAGCATGCTTGTACCTTCCATTGAAACAACAAATTTCTCATTTCTTCATGAATAAGAAATGTGTTACAACTCTCACATGTGATCTACAATTGATCTAATTTATTTACCCTCAAACCCTAATCTTGGCCTATAAATAGAGGGCATTGCTCATTGAATCAAACACACTAGAATTCTTTAAGTCACTACCCAACTTGAAATTATCCTTTTTATGTTATTTGCATTTTGGGAGCAACTTAAAGTTCCACAAGCTGTGAGTGTCTAACAACCATTCAAATAGCTTCCATACATTATTTAGAAGCTGTTCATCATAATCACCACCCTCAAAACCACCTATAACCAGAAGGCACCATCAAACTTCCATTAAAAAGCATTCTTGAACCATAACCATCAAACTTTCATTTTGTTAACACATTGTTTAAACTACCACTCCAGATACCTTCTATATATCATATAGAAACTATCCAAATCAATAATCAACAACTTTAACACCTGGAATCAAGTTTTCCATTTTAAGTTTCTTGTTTTGTAGGTTCTATCTGGTTTGGAGTTCCAGGAGGTGTCAGTCCATTCTAAGCACTTCAACACGTTCCTTGGAGGTTAGGGAAGCTATCCAGATCATTAGCACAGTTCAGTAACACATCCATTGTTGAAATCGATTCTTAGTTCAGAGATACATTTTTAAAACTTGAAATCTTTCATTTAGGTACCAATTTGATCAAAACATGATACCATTGTGTTTAGAATCGCATATGGATCCAAAGCCCTCAGGTTTCATTCATTTACTCAAATTGTAGATCATTTAATTTGATTTTGAAGTTTTAGGGTTCTTAGCATTTTTCCAGAAATTCATGAGTTATAGGTTGAATTGATTTGCAAATGATATATGGCTGAGTTCTTATTTGAATGCTGAACATGTTTGCATCTTGAATTTTTAAAAATGGTTGAGATTTAATGATGTTGCATCTCCAGAAATTTGAATGTCACAAGGTTGAAGATGAAGTTCCATTTTGAACTTTTGAACTTGTTTTCTTTTATATTTAATGCAAGGTGTATGTTAAATGACTAAAGTGTTTGGTTCATATGGTAAAGGGCTTGTGTGTTGTTAGTGTTCAGGGGCGTGGGTTCGATCCACTCCTTTTACACTTTTGAATTTTGAATTTTCTTTTACCATTTCCAACTAGTTTTCATATATTATTGACTGTGTGGGCCTTATGATCACCAACTAGCGCCTGACCCAGTGGCTAGGTTTTGAGCTGTTTAAAGTTAGGGCATGGGTTCAAGTCCTATAGGGACCAAAACCTATATTTTTTACTACTTGTTTTCTTCACATTTTATTTAACTTTGATAAATCATTAAAAATAGCAAAATTAATTATTTTGATCTGATTTTTTTTGTGCTACTTTTTTAACTTGGCTATTTTGATAATATATTTTAAAATACCAATAATATTTATTATTCTATCATTAAAAAATTAAATCAAAACAACTCTTTTATATGTTTAAAAATCCAAAAAGTCTTTTCTTTTTGATATTTTCACCAAGTATACTCTTGTATACTTTTGTGTGAATTATTTTAGGGTTAGGATAATGTCTCCTTGATGTCACCATGTACCCTTAGACCTACTCTCCTTTAGGGTATGGTACTTTAATCAATAAAAATCAATTAGGTTTAAATGTGTTTCTAAAACCCTAATTTGAATCTGTGATCCCTAGCTTAACCATGACAATATAACTTGTTGCTTTTGAAATTCTGGTATCAAATATGAGATGTCGAATGAGATGTCATGACACGATATCTGAGTTATGAACAAGAAAAATAACAACAATAATAAACGTGCAGAATGTAAATAACGCAACGATATGTTTACCTAGTTCGGAACAATCCTTCCTACTATGGGAGCTACCAAGCCAGGATGAAATCAATATTCGATAGTATCAATTCGAAGTTAAACAGTCCTAGTTTACCCTTCTCACTTAATCACTACCATTCCTATGACTTCTACATAGAACTCACCTAGGTATGAGGCCGTCCTCAAATCCCTTCCAATCAAAATCCCTCTGATAAAAATAAAAACCAAAGAAAAAATAAACAGAAGATACTCTTCCAAAACAAACTACTCCTCGATGCTTAAAGGCTTATGAGAATGAAAATACTCTCCTTGCTTAAAAGCTACAAAGATCAAAATAACATTCAACACCTAAAGGTTTGTGAATGTACACAGATGTAACACACAGAAAATAAGGATTCCTAAACCCTAAAACCAATAATATAAGTTCCACACCTAAACTAGGTTACAACCCTTCTATTTATAGATAAGTCTTTTTCTGGACTAGGCTTCAAATTGGAGCAGTGAGGCCGCCAAAAATCAGCTACTTGTTCTCCAAGAAATTAGGTATTCAATCCAATATTTCCTATAATGTCTCCAATAATATACAGCATGGAAATCTTCTGATTGAAACCATCTTGGAAAAAATATTAGCAGATTGATTTCTTCGAATATTCTGAGCTGAATTAAAGATTCTTGTAGCAAATAAAACCACCTGATCCAATTGCCAATTCAGCTTTTTGCAGCCAGGATGTCATGCCAGAATGTCATGACATCTTGTTCAACATGTTGAAGTTTGCATGCTAAGTTTGTAACACCCTATTGCACCCCAATTTTTAACCACTGAGATCCCACCATATCTTAAATATTAGGATCATCATTGTCATCATAATCATCATGCATTTATCATTTGCTAACCAAAAATACAAAAAATTATTGTTTGTTGCTTGAGAGATATGGAATTAAGAAGATAATTTTCAAAAGACTTAGAGAAATTTTCAAGTGTTTTACTTGGATTTTTTCTTAACTTTATGGCCATTTTTCTCAATGATCCAAAAAGAGTTTGAGGAAACTTTTAACAAGTGGATTGAAGTATGTAGAAAGGGCTTTCCAAAGAGATCAATAGCATGGAATTCCATGGCTTGAGCTAGGAGTTATGATTTTTTCAATATGGCTTCATAACACTTGAATTCAAGCCATTTTTATGAAGAACATGAAGAACGAGTTTGAGATTTGTCCAAAATTTGAAGGAATCTCCCAAGTACAGCCCCTCTAACTTGTTTAAGAGGCCATAATCAAAAGTTACCACTTTCATTTTAGAAAAGCATTGCTTTATGCTAAGTCAACTTGTCTTGAGCCTCTAACTTGTTCCCTTTGCAGCAAAAGCAAGTTAAAACCAACAAGCAAGCTCTCTAAGATAAGATCAAAGCCTCCCAAGCATGCTTAAAGCTTTGTACCTTCAATTGAAACCATAACTTTCTTAGTTTTTCATAAACAAGCAAGATGGTACAAGATCACATGTGAGCTTCAAAATTCTGATTTTTTTCCCTCCACAAACCCTAAATCTTACCTATAAATAGAGAATATCACTCCCTTGATCAATTACATCAGAATTCTCCAAGTTACCTATCAACTTGAATTTCTCTCTTTCTTATCTTTGCATTTTAAGAGTCATTTTGAGTTCCACAAGTTATGGGTTTCAAACAAGAGTTTGAACAACTTCTAAATACCATTTAGAAGCTGTCCATACCTTCGTTAACCTACCAAAAGGCCTATAACCCAATATCATCATTTTTCCCCATTTTCAAAGCTTTTAAGCTCATCACTAGCCAAAACTCAAACCAAATATTTAGCCACTCAATTAACCATCCACATAGCTTCCTTATATCTTATATGAATTGTCCATAACCTCCAAACATCTACGAAACTAAAAAAACCAGAAATCACCATTCACATTTTCATAAAAGTGTCTCTTTGAACCAAACTTGCAAAAATCAAATTGGCTCGTGCGTTTTCAAATTTTATGTGTTAGATAGCTTCTATATCACATATATAAGCTATCCAAACACATGTTTTGGATCTGTAACAACGTTTCATTGAAGATCCAGCCATAACTTTTTCCATCTGTAGGTGATGTCGAATTTTTAATTGCAGGGGTGATCAATCAAATTTAGCTGCCCATAAAGCTTCCCTGGAGGTCATTGAAGGATTCCAGATAGTTGCTACACTTCCAGAATCACTGCAAGTAGGAGTTTGATCTCCATTTTCAGAGGTACATTTCTTGATTTCGTACATACTTGTTTGAGCACTGTTTTGATTGAAACCTGTTGCCATTCTGCTTAGAATCATGTAAGGATTAATAGCCCTAATGTTTTAGGGCTTGATTGATTAATTCCAGAGTTTAATTTTATAAATCAATTTTAGGGTTCTTATGCATTTCTGGAAAAATCAAGAGTTTGAATGAGTTTTAGTTAATGTTAATTACATGGTTGAAATCGTGGTTGAATTTTGATCAAGTTAGTGTTTTACTTTTTTAAAATTGATCAAGAAATAACAAAGTTTGAGTTTTGGCCATGGCATTGTTGTTGCTGTTCGTCACGAGGAAGAAGATGAAGGCCTTGGCGCCATTCATCATCTTTAAAAGTCGTTATAAAATAAAATGAATTGAAGTTGATTCCTAAATGACTTCATCATTTCAGCACAATTGGCAATCTCCCTTGTACCTAGCGCGCTCTTGACCCACAGGTCTGGGGTTCGAATCCCGCTCGCCTCAGACCTTTTTATTTCGTTTATTTTTCAATGTTTTCTTGCTTGTTTTGATACTTTGACAATTGAATGGGCCTTATGATCACCAATAGGCGCTTGGCTCAGTGGTGTTGTTTTGACCTGGTAAAGTGAAGGTCCTGAGTTCAATTCCTCCAAGGGCCAAACATACTTTTTTATCACTTGTATTATTTCACTTTTTATTAAACTTTGGAAAATAATAAAAAATAGGGAAATTAACCGTTTTAATCCCTTCTTTTTTGTGTGATTTATTTATTTTGTGTATTTTCATACCATGTTAAAAAATCCCAAAAATATTTATTCCATCATCATTTAAAAATTAAATCAAAAACATGTCTTTTATTTTAAAAAAATCAACTAAATATCAATTTCTTTTGAATCTTTTTCTAAAGTGACTTAGTATAATTTTGTAAATACTTGTTTAGGGTTAGAATAGAATGTCTTTGACTTCTTCATGCACCCTTAGACCATTTCTCTTAAATAAATTGGTAATTAACAATTAAAATCAATTAGGTTAAAACCCAAATTTGAAAACCCTAATTTGGAAAACCTTTGGTTTAAAACCCTAACCAAAATAAATTTGCAACATGTTGATCTTTGCTTAATCATGTTTATTTGTACATAGTTGTTGATTTCTTTTAATCCATGCTTTGTACTTAATTGTTATTTAATTATCATCTCTTATATTTTTTGTTTATCTAACCCCATGTTTACGCAGCATACTAACCATTCATCATTCATAAATGAGTTTGAATCCAAGGGTTTAGATACATCCATCTCTCTTATTGATTATCATACTCACTTGTTTGTTCTTGTGCCACATGATATCACACACACACTCGAGGTGTTTATTGTTAGTTGCTTGAGTTTGTTGTTTTGTCCTAAAGGATGAATGATATTGACTAAATTGTCAAAGGTACTCAAACTCTTTTCTAATCTCTTTTACTTTTGTGTTAAGTATTTTAAAGCTTTTCACTTGTTTATGGTTTTGTATTGTTAGATCTTAACCAAACCCTTTGTTTTTTAAACCTTGGTATTAAGAGTAGAATTATTCTCGGTGAAACTATTCTTAGTCCATTGATCTTTGTACTGTTAAAGCTAGGTCTTTTGTTTTGAAACCTTGGTGTTAAGAGAAGAATTATTTCCGGTGAAACTTCTCCTAACCCATTGACCTTGTATTTTAAAGCTTGGTCTTTTTTATTTATTTTAAAATTCGTTAAGTATTTTAAAGCTTAACCTTTTAACTTATTAGGTATTTTAAAGCCTAATTCCCTTTTAAATTTGTTAAGTATTTTAAAGCTTAATCTTTTAAACTTATTAGGTATTTTAAAGCTTAATACCCTTTTAAACTTGTTAAGTATTTTAAAGCTTAACCCTCATTTTAAAAAACTTGTGAGTATTTTAAAGCTCATACCGAAAAAGATTTTGGCCACTTTGCCCCCCCCCCCTTTTTTTTCTTTTCAAAAGAGGAACTACAGAAGGTATGACTTCCCTATTGCACCTAAGGGGTATGTAGGCCTAAGATGCGATATCTCATCGAGCTCACTTTCAAAAACTTCTCTTCCCATCCCCACCCTCTATTTCAAACAAGTTTTTCACATAGGATTTTCAAAAAAAGGCACGTATAAAAAGAGATAATAACCTAAAACAAAGAGGTTCCCATGGAGTACCATGGATATGAGGGGTGCTTACAACCTTCCCCTTGTATAATAAACCCTCCGTAACCAGATCTCTGATAATTTTATTAGTTTTGATTTTAAAAACTTCTGTGGGTTTTATTCGCTCTTTCACCCATTCCTTTTTGGAAATAATAAAGCGCGATGGCGACTCTGTTTAAAATGAGCTAAGTCTTCCCATGACTCTAGTCTCACCAATTTCACCGCTACAAAAAAGTGGCGACTCTGCTGGGGATGTTCATCAAACTATTGGTACATCTTTGGAAGGGTTGACCCAATCTTTGTTTTTGTTATTACCTTTTTTTATTATCTTTGTCATAACCTTTTATTTGTGTCTTTTATTTTCCTATGTGTATACTTGTTATTTTATTGGGTTGTATTGGGAAAGGGAGTGATTCCCCTTGTGGTGAGACAGATCCTAACCCGGAATTAGAGTGTACACTTATTTTAGGAGACTGGTATAGTCATTTTAATCTCGAGGGAGTAGTCCCAAAGAAGTCAATTTGAGATCCATCGCTCAATGGAGGCCTTTTTGGAAGTAACTTTGTTGACTGTGTAGTTGGGAATACATCGTTGCATTTAACTAGGCTATATAAGCTGGGGAACTAGAAACCCTTAACCAATCTTGTCCATTAAGATGTAGTATGGAAACTATGTCCGATTCATTTTCAGAATAGTTGTTACATGAGGCTACGCTTAGATGAGGTTCTCTTGGATTTTGTTCAAATGAGTATGTTGATACAGAGTTTACAATGTCCAAGTTGGGCTGCTTGAGTCTGGGAAACAATATAACCTTGATCTACAGGTACAAAATAACCATAGTACACAACTTTGGGATGGGTAGACCTTTGGCTCCATGCTCGTGACTTTGAACCCAGAAGCCCATGTTTTTGCTATGTTTGCATTCATTCATCCATGCATCTAAAAATATAATATCTTTCAAGGAATTAAAAGAAACCTTTTTTTTTGTAAACATTAGAGGAATGGAACCTGAAAGAAGAAAAACCAAGAAATATACTTTCAAGAGTTTAGAGGTGGAAGAATTAAGAAAGTTATGATCTTTGATTATTGATCAAGACAAGATTTGTAGCAAGTATGGAAGATTGTTATATCTCCTCATAACCAAGATGGAAGAAGGAATACTCTCCACTTTGATACAATTCTATGACTCACTGTATAATTGCTTCACCTTTCATGATTATCAACTATTGCCTACCTTGGAAGAATATTCAAGCATCATTGGGTTGCCTATTACTAGAAGAATCCCTTTCACTGGTTTAGAACAAGATCCCAAGCCTTGTGAGATTTCAAAATCTACTCATTTGAGATTGGGAGAAATTGAAAAGAACATGGTTACTAAAGGAGGATTACCTGGATTACGTTACGAGTTCTTAATTGAGAAAGCTCTCACCTTGTCATAAGAAAGAAAGGAAGAAGACTTTGAAGCTGTTTTTGCCTTGTTGGTGTATGGGTTGTTCTTTTTCCCTAATATTAACAACTTTGTTGATATGAATGCCATGAAGATCTTTATGAAGAATAATCCTATTCCTACCTTAGTTGGGGACATTCATTGGTGATTTCCCTAATGTGCCTCTCATTGGTACAAAAGGAGCAATCAGTTATAGCCCCGTGTTAGCTCGTCGTTAATTTGGGTTTCCTTTGGATAAAAGACCAAGGAGCAATTTATTGGATGGGTTCTTTCTGGAAGAAAGAGTTTAAAACAAAGAGTTTAGAGAGAGGATTGCTAATGTTTGGCATCCAAGCCATAGAAGAGAAATCAAAGATTGTAAGACCAAAGGGGATCTCTCTCCTGAGCCCTTTGATAGTTGGGCCACTACCAGAGCTGCTGAAATGAGAATACCTATTCTCCCTGGAACATTTGTACCTCCAATTGGGGAGTATATCTTACCCATTTTAGTTCCCTTAACAATTGAAAGTCTCCAAGAAGCTCTAAGGAAAATGAAGAAATCAAGAGACCATTGGAAGAAGAAGTTTGAGTATTCTGATGCTGAATTAGGAATGTAAGAAGAATCCTATGAAGATGTGCTGAAAGAAAAGAATGATCAACTATTCCTTCAAGACACTTGGCTCATATCTAAGGAGTCTACTATTGCCAAATATGAAAGAGAAAAGAAAAGGAAGCAAAATGAAGAAGCTCTCTCTCCAAAAGAAGTTGCATGGAAGAGTATTGTTGAGAAGCTAGAAGAGGTCAAGCTAAATAAGAAGAAGACTCAAGATGATATGGATATTTCTCACTAAGCTTTGATGATCACTCTTGGATCTTACTAGTTTCTTTGTTTGTTTCTACCTTGTAACTCTTGAAAGTAGTTTATGACTTGGTTGTCCCTTGTCCCATTGTATGCTATCAAAAGAAATGGTACTTCGATGACCCTTATATGTACGAAGGTTGCCTTGTCCCTTTATTATTAATGAATGAAATTTCTTTTTCAAGTTACTATATAGTGTTTACATTTACAAAACTCTTAAATAAATCCTTGAAAGATAATGTGATGTATTTTAAAATTAAACGAGTCTTTTACATTGCATGCATCATTCACACTCACACTCACCTCTAAGACAGACTCTTACTCATTCTTCCTTCTCTCCTCAAAAAGTCAAGCTGACGCACCGATATAATACTCGCGCCAATCGTCAAAGAATGGAAGACGGTGTAGTTGATGATCAAGAGTGGCAAGAAGAAGTTGTTGTCCTACGCTCCGGTATTGAAAGATTAACTTCTATGGTTCAAGACTTGGTGGCTGCTCATAATCAGCCATCAACCCAAGCTCAGACTGCTGTGATCTCTGAGATAGAGACTGCTCAAATTCCTGCCTTTCATGTGACAAATCCTACGACCACTAGACCATATGGGATAGAGATGGATTTCCAATTGGCTGGACAACAGATTCCTGTTCCACAGACAACAATTCCTCAGGCTATCATGACCACTGCGCCTACTACAATGAATGTTATCCCTGTCCAAAATGAACAAATTTTCCATGGTGCTCCTTCTGAAGGTATGGGTAGATTAGAAGAATTTGAAGACCAATTTATGGAAATGCAAAAAGAGATCAAATCCCTTAGAGGAAAAGATCTATTTGGAAAAGAAGTAAATGATTTATGCTTGGTTCCGAATGTCAGAGTTCCGGCCAAGTTCAGACTCCCAGAGTTGGAGAAGTACAAAGGGAATTCTTGTCTTCAAAGTCATCTGATCATGTATGTAAGGAAAATGTCCATGCACACGGAAGATCAACGCTTGATGATTCATTACTTTCAAGATAGCTTATCTGGAGCTGCTTTGAAATGGTACATGGGTTTTAATAGTACTCACATCCGTACTCTCCATGACCTAGGAAAAGCCTTCATCAGACATAACAAATACAACATTAATATGGCACCGGACAGAGATCAACTTCGTGCTATGTCCCAAAGAGAAAAAGAATCTTTCAAAGAGTACGCGCAAAGATGGCGTGAACTAGTTGCTCAAATTATTCCACCAATGGAAGAAAAAGAAATGACCAAAGTGTTCCTTAAGACACTAAGCACATTTTATTATGAGAAGATGGCAGCCAGTGCTCCCAACGACTTTACTGAAATGGGAAACATGGGGATGCGACTTGAAGAAGGTATCCGAGAAGGTCACTTCATCAAAGAAGCCATTTCATCACTATCAAGTGGTGGCGTCAAAAGATTTGGTAGTAAGTTTGCCAAGAAAAAGGAAGAAATTGTGAGTGCCATCTCAAGAAAAAGACGGTACCAACCACAACAGATTGCTGTTGTAACTCCAGTTATTAGCCAAGCTCCGCCTCAGAATGTGCAGAAGCCTCAGCTTCAACAGCCTCGACAACAGGCTCCTCAACAAAATCAACAAAGGAAATATCTGCCTTTTGTTCATATTCCGATGACTTATACGGAATTGCTTCCTATGTTACTTCAGAAGAATTTAGTTCAACTTAGGGATCCTCCTCCTCCTGCTAATCCATCATTTTGGTACAAGGCGGATGCTCGCTGTGGTTTTCACAAGAATGCTTCTGGTCATACTGTGGAAAATTGTTATCCTCTCATGAGTGAAGTACAGAAACTGGTCCGAAGCAATATGCTCACCTTCAAGGATGTCAATCCTAATGTTTAAGTTAATCAACTAACCAACCATAGGACTGTCAATGCTATAATACTCAATCTGACTATGAGCGTGTGTATGATGTTCGTGAATCAACTCGATCTTTAGTACATATGCACAATGTATTCTATGGACTTAACTGTTTTCCTCCTCACGATTACAATGCTTGCTCAATTTGTTAAAGCTCCATTCAAGAATGTGAAACTATGATCAATGACCTTCAGAAACTATTGAACAGAGGAATCATCAGTATATCAAGGAAAAGAAGAAGTGAAGAAACTCATTTTATTAACATGATGCATGGATGCCCTTGAAGATACCAAGTATGGGATATCTGTTTCATCAGAGAACCATTGGTTGTAGTGCACATAAGGCTATGGTGATTGGCTTTCTTTCGACATGATCATAATGCCTGTAGGATATGTTCTATAAATCCTTGTGGCTGTCGTCAAGTTAGAAGAGAAATTCAAAAGATGTTGGATGAGAGGACTCTCCACATCACCTATGAAAGAGACGATGACATTAATATGGTGACTGCTGAGTTCCCGGTCCCTGAAGTTGTGGAGATATCTTATGATAGTCAAAACATGGATGCCATTCCCCTCACAATTCAAATGCCAAAGCCATTTCCTTACAACTCAAGTACTACTGTTCCTAGGAAATATGGTGCTACCATCATAACAGGGGAAGAAGGAGTTAATCCTGGACCTGAGTCGACTGTTGTGAACATTGCTGATGTAAGACATAGAACTCGAAGCGGTTGTTTGTTTGCACCAATTCCTCCTAAGCCAAGAAGTAATTTGTCTGTACAAATCCCTCCTCAGAAGGATGTGCCTAGGAAGGAGCCTGTTATTATGGAGCCTGTCTTTGAAACTAAAGATTATGATGCAGAAGAATTCCTAGATCTAATTAAGAAGAGTGACTACAAGGTAGTTGACCAGCTCCTTCAGAAATAATGAAAGATATCCATATTGGCCTTACTGGTAAATTCAAAAGCTCACCGAAATGCACAAATGAAAGTTCTGAAGCAAGCCTACTTTGATCAAGATGCAACCCTCGAGCAGTTTGTTAATGTTGTTTCCAACATCACCGTTAACAATGTATTGAACTTTAGTAAAGAAGAACTTTCCCCGGAAGGACTGGAGCACAATCATCCCCTACACATCTCCATGAAATATGGAGAAGATACACTGAAAAATGTGCTAGTTGATACTAGTTCATCCTTGAATGTCATGCCTAGAGCACCTTAAAAAGACTATCCTATCAAGAGGCAACTATAAGGATGAATGGGATTGTTGTGAAAGCTTTTGATGGTTCAAAACGCAATGTGATTGGAGAGATTGATCTTCCTATCCGCATCGGACCTCATGATTTTGAAATTACTTTTCAGATAATGGATATCTACCCCGCTTACAGCTATTTGTTGGGAAGACCCTGGATCCATAGTGTTGGAGCTGTCACCTCCACTCTCCCCGAAATACTGAAGTTTGCTATGAAAGACAGGTTGATTACTGTTCATGGAGAACAAACTATGTTCGTAAGTCAGTTGTCTTCTATCCCCAGTATTGAAGAATTTGAAGCTCAATTCCAAGCTTCGGAAATTGTTAATCTTGAATACAGAATGAAAGCTGGTGCGTCTATTTCATCTTGGAAAGAAGCCCAATAAGTGGTTACCCAAGGATCTTATGAAGGTTGGGGGCAAGTTATTGAAATTCCCACCAACAAGAACAAAAGTAGTCTAGGATTCACATCCCAGAAATCAAAAGGAAAAGAACCTGAGTATGGAAGCTACAGCAAAACTCTGCACGAGAATTTTCGAAGTGCTAGCTACATCATCCCAGATAAACAAGACATAGCTGCTATCATTGAAGATGTTCTAGAGTGTTCAAGCTTTGTGACGCGTAGAGAGGACAATTCCAACCGGACTTCCGTCAGCATCTCTTCTGTTGTTCATGAGTCTAAGTAATTTTCTGTCTTTTAAAAAAACCTTTCGCTCTGCCCAAGGTGAAAGAGTAATGTGTCGAGTTGTTTAAAATAATTCCTTTTATTCTGCTCAAGACAAAAGTGAGCTTATGTAGGGCTTCGTTTCAAATCATTAATAAAAAGCAATTTTTGCTTCCCATTTGTTTATTGTTTATCTTTTTTCGAAAAATGGTAACAACTAAAAAACCCATAAAATCCATAGAAATTGTTTTTCTCAAATTTGCACATACACCTTTTCTTTTATTTGTGAAATTCTGGTATGACAACAGACTCAGATGTCATATAAGGATGTTTTGACATCTGATCTGACATTGTAAAACAAACAAGGTAGGAATACAAATAACAGTGCAGAATGTTGCACCCCAAAATTTGCCCTCATTATTTGAGCTATAAGTTAATGATGACGTTTATTTCGTCATTCAAAAATTGAAGAAAAATAATAAAGAGTTTTCATGGGTTTAAGAAGATAAGGTGTGAAGAATGGTTTAAACAGTGGAAATATGAGAAATTTCACAAGTCTTATTTGGAAGGTGATATGAGCTAAGTTCCTACGTAACCCCAATCGTTTCGACAGTATCTACAACTTTCGTGTTCGGCTCGCAAGCTAATTCTTTGAGGAAGGTTGCCAGATTTGCAAATTACTTGAGGTTTCGCAGTGAAATATAGTGATGAATGTAGGGTTTCGGACCTCAGAAAATTCATATCTCACAATCGGCTCGTCGGATTCGCTTGAAAATTTAACTAGAGTTCCGTACCATCATTACCAAGATTTCATATGTTCGGACCGAAAGCCAATTATGCACTGAAAACTCCCAGCATTTTAAGGATCGCCGCGTTGTTTCGGTAAAAAAATGTGTTTTCGAGTGTGTCGCACCAAGTTTGAAAATTCATAACTCCTTCGATTTTTGTCGTATGAAGTCCATTCCGGCGGAGTTTTCTCAGAAATTTCGTTAGCTTTGATTCTTCGTCACACATGCTTGTTCAGATTTCGAGCCGAAGATGGACTTTTATCGAGTTCTTTGAGCGGTGCGCACAAAATTCTGCACAGTCGCACTAGATGAACCGACGTTTCTCGTCATTCAAACGCGCGTAATTTCTTCATCGCTTATCGGATTGAGACGATTCTCGCGGCGATGAGTCAAGAATTTGGTCATCTTCACTATGGCATTGGTTTCGTTCCGGAATTTATAGCCGAACCGAGCTTCCTTGAAAACAAGCCAAAATAAGACGCACCGAGGGCAACTTGGACATTTCGCGTTGACAATATGTAAACTTTTTTCTCTTCACAAATTGGGGAGGACTCTCATAACTTCTACTTCACCCAAAATATCAAAAACACTTTCTCTCAATTCTCTCTCAATTTTCTTGGATCAAAACCTTAAATTCTTTAAAACTTTCATCAATACTCATTAGTTTTCTTCAAGAATCAAGAACAACATGGATTGAAGATCAAGGTTTCAAGTTCGAACTTCCTATCCCTCTCCTTGATCTTGCGCGCCACTCTCCTCTCCCCGTGGGATTTGATTTTTGTGTTCGCATACATGTCGTGTTCGTGTTCGCACGTCGATTTAGATCTCCATCCGGTAAGCCTTCGGATCTTGAATTAAGTGCTTAATTTTTGATCATTATGTGAATTCGAATTTAGATTCATATTGTGTTGTTGATTAATGTTGAATGATGATGATTGATCGATGAATTTGCATGTGGATTGATAGAATTGATAGTGATTTGATGAGATCTAATAATTGTTGCATGTGATTAATGATCGTTGTTGATGAGTTGTGACATTATAGCCTTTGATCCATGAATTTTTGGTAATTTTATGTGCATAATTGTTAATGTGCATGTATGTTACTTGCGACGCACTCAAAGTGTTTGTATAAATGCATGTGACAACTTTTTGCTTGATAATTGCCTTATTAAATGTTTAGGTCATGATTTAAGCTTGTTATATAACATGATAACTTGTGCATGTGTTAATTCTTGTGGCCTTTGTTGCATTAATATGATCATTGGTGATGATGTTTGAATGTCGAACGTGATTGACGCGTCGCACTTAGCATAATCGTTGGCATTAGGTTCATTTGATTGGTGAACTCATGGCTCTCATTCCATAGGATGTTGCATGGTGTTTAATTGCAGAATTGATACATGCTTGGCTTTGTTGATTTGGTGCTTAGTGTTTGTTGGCTTGTCTACTTGTCGCTTGTAACGCGCTTTGTGTCAATATTTGTGCCTTGTTTCAACATGTGTTTTACTATGCATTACATACAATCTTGATGGATTTTCCTGGTATATTGGATTTGGCTTTGGTTTAGATTGAGTGGGAATGGCTCCCAAGCTTTTAAGAATGATAAAAATTGGTTTTCATACAGTGGAACCCGGTTCCCAGGATGGAGGAACCGGTTCCTACTCAATCTAAGGCAGTTTTGGACCTGGCACCGTGCCCAGGAACCCGGTTCCCAGTCTGGAGGAACCGGTTCTTGGTAGTTTGATGTGTGTTTGAAAGCTGGCAGGGGGTTCTGGAACCCGGTTCCCAGTTTGGGGGAACCGGTTCCTGCTGTGTTTTGTTTGGTTTGTGACTTGGGCAGAATGCCCTGGAACCCGGTTCCCAGTTTGGGGGAACCGGTTCTTGCTGTATTTTGTTTGGTTCGTGACTTGGGCAGAATGCCCTGGAACCCGGTTCCCAGTCTGGGGGAACCGGTTCCCGTGTGTGATTGTGTGCTGGAACCCGGGTTCCCATATAGGGGAACCGGTTCTCTTAGTTGCTTTTCTTCCTTTTCTTTCCTAATTTCAATCTTTCGTAACTTTTTACTCGTAACTCCGATTTGCACGTTCTTTATATTGTCGGAAAGCTTATGAGATGCACTATCCAGCTAGATGCTTGGTTTTCATTAATTTGTAGATGATTCATGTTTGATTTCTCTTTGATGTTTTATCGTCCATTTCATGTTTACATTACTTGCCCGTTTCTTTTGGTTCATAGCAATAACGCAATTCCGATTGCGATGCTTGTTATCTCTAACTTGTGTGCTAGTGTTCAAGGCTTTTGGACGGTCAGTGATCGATGCTTGTTATGTGAGTGTTCCGCTTTATTTGCGGGACATGATTTCATTCGCTCATTTCGTGTTCTCATTTCTGGGAGACACGTCTCTATTACTTTATATCTTCTTATTTGGTTTGCTTGTTCCTCTTGCAGGTGTATTGGGATTATGCTCGACGCAAATGTCGACCTTTGTGTGCTTTCATGGCTAATCGGTGTGCTGACTATTTGCTTTTGCTTTGATAGCTCGCTCGCGGGATCCTAGTTTACTCACTCTCTTCGCTTTAGTTTACGGATCATCGTCCGTTTGGTATTGATTCCGTTTCATTTTATTTCGCTCGCACTTTATCGCTTTCTCGCATCATCCTTTAACATGAGAAGTAGGACTTAGACATGCATCTGGCCAAGCCCTCGAAAGAGGCTCTGTTTTTGTTGGCGTGTTTACATTTGTGCTTTGCGGCAGGGAGTCACGGTGTAATAAGTCCTATATGGCACTCCGTTAAGTCCTCATGGAAGTCATGCGGAAATGGTTAGTAATTAACCCCCGCCTAGTCCCATCGAGTCCGTTCGGTATGCGCACGCTACGCGTTTCTCGCTTCTGAACCTGCATAAGATCTTGTTATCGAGTATGTCAGGAAAAGGGTTCATGTAGTCGGACCCCCTCCTTTCCTATAGCTCGCGTCGCTCGACGTTGATGCTCGGTGTACGCATGCACCGTTTTCCTTTACGATTCGTGACGGCTTGGTTGCTGAGAGGGATCCGTTTTTGCGAGGTCTAATGCTTGGTTGACTTGGGTTGAGTTGCTCCCCTTGGCTATGGCGGGACCGCTTTTTTACCATTCGGTCAGTACCATTGGTTTGTTTGCTTCACGAGCGGAGCTCGTTTGTGTGATATACTTGTTTGCCTTCCCTTCTTCCCCGTAGGTTGCTAGTTTAGTTTAGACTTGTACCCTTTGTAGAATAGATTAGGTAGCAAGCTTTCCCTCTTAGCTTAGGTTTTCCTCATGCATTCTTTAAAACACAAACCACACTCTTTGATTTTCTTTTCTTAAGAGCTTGTTACTTCCGCTCCATTCCCCAGCATAAGTCTCCAAAGGTCGAGCAGCGGAGTGCGAATGAAACTCGTTCACCTAAAAAACACAAAACAAACAGAAATTAGTTAGCCGAGCTACGGTACCTCTGATTCCTCAAAAAGGATACGTAGGCAGTGGGGTAGGGCCCGTGCGAGCACAATCCTTTCTTTTCCCTACATTTTGCATGCATTTTAGTCCAGATTAGCGCAGTTTTCTTACACACCCATAATTTTAGACACAGGCGTGGATACCATCGAGTACGATGGGCGCGAGGGGTGCTAACACCTTCCCCTCGCGTAACGGACTCCCTTACCCTCTTCTCCGGTCATGAGACCGTTGTTTTGTTTTGTGGTTTACTGGCATTCTATTCCTTTTTAGGATAAATATGTTAGTGGCGACTCTGTTAATTTTCGCGGTAGCGACAGCTGGCGACTCTGCTGGGGACGTCTCGACCTATTGCGGGTCCTGACTTAGCGATTCAATCCTAGCGCTTGTGTGTTTATCTTTGGGTGTTTTATTGCTTTGCATATTTACCTGTTTTCATTGCATTCTATGCGCGCTTTTACTTTTCTGCATCATATTCTGGACTGGCTGGATCTCTGTCAGTTGGGTGGGTGTTTCAAGAGGTAAAAGGCCCAATACCCAGGCTATGTGTGAACCATAGGAACCCTAGGATATAGTGGGAGCATGGTTTGTCTCGAGGTGTATGTCTCGGGATGGATTATGTGACCACGAGCAGAGTAGTTGTTTCAAACGGAGGTATTATCGTCACCCGCATCCGCGCTGTGATGATGCTTACCTTCGGGCGGACCGTATACTGCGTTTCATGACCTTACCTTGGCCTAGATTTTACCCGTGAGTGGGGCTGGAATCAATGATCATATAACAGGTACATTGTTGGTGACCGCTGTTCTCGTTCGTGGGTTACTGCTGTTCTCGTTCAAGTGTACTATTGGTTCCTGTTCGTGGGGTACTATGGTTCTTGTTCGAGTGGTAATCTGTGTTCTATTCCAGTGTGTTATTGACTATGGGCTTTGGTTCCGTGGATTGATATTCCTTGTTCCGTGTGGTGCACCATTTGGGGCCGAACCTTTGGCTTTGTATTATGTGTGTTACGGGCTGTCCAGAATGCCCGGTGGGCGGCACTAAGTCCCACCACTTTGCGTCATAGCATATTTATTTCCAAAAGAAACGCAAAAAAAAAGTATAACAAGCATTTGCATGTCATATTTTTCAGGGACATTCAAGAGTTCACTCAGGTTAAAGATGGACACTCCCATTGATACTGTCAAGGAAGCAAAGAGACATACGCACACCTACAGCTTCTTCCGAGAGCCGTTGACCGCATTAGAGGGTTTGAGTTCGTTAATGACCGCTTTCTGCTTGAAGAATTTCACAGACAATTATGGGAATATTTTGACTCTGTTGGAAACCGTGGTTGATACTCCTGCTTTGCAAACTTTGATGCAATTCTATGATCCTGAGATGAGGTGTTTCACGTTCCAGGATTACCAGTTGGCTCCGACATTGGAAGAGTACTCTATCATTCTTAATCTCAAGATAAGAGACGAAGTGCCATTCATCGACATTCCCAAAGAAGTGAATTTCAAGTTGATCGTTGCTGCTCTTTATTTGAGCATAAAAGAAGTATCTGATAATTGGAAGTCGAATGGAGGTGTCTCGGGGTTCTCTTTGAAGTTCTTGGTGAGAAAAGCTAGAGAAGAATTTGAGAAATAGAATTGGAACGCGTACAATGCATTGCTTGCTGTGGCCACTTATGGGATTGTGATGTTCCCGGATGTTCCCAATTTTGTAGACTCGGCCGCGGTACACATCTTCATGGGAAAGAATCCTATTCCTACATTGTTGGCCGATACTTATTATGTCGTTCATTCCCGATATGAGAAAGGTGGCGGTGCTATCACTTGTTGCCTTCAATTGTTGTTCATCTGGTTCCTCTCTTTGTTGCCCAGCAAAGGACCTTTTGTGAAGACAAGGGAGACACTCAAGTGGACCCACAGGATTATGTCACTTACTTCATATGATATTCAGTGGCAAAAGTACCGGATCGACATTTCTGAGGTGATAGTTGGGTGCGGTGAGTTTGATAATGTTCCTTTGGTTTGTACTAGAGGTTGCATCAATTACAATCCCGTTGTATCTTTGCGTCAATTGGGGTATACCTTGAAAGACAAGCCAGCGGATCATTTTGTAGCAGAGACAATCTATTTTGAGAAGAGGTCGGATCCAGAAAAATTAAGAGGATAATTGTGGCTTGGAAGAAAATCCGTAAGCATTATGGAGTCCATTTAGGGAAGAAAGAATCGCTTGCTCTGACACCGTATGTTAAATGGATTGAAAAGCGGGTCGGAAACTTGTTGCTGCCATATGACAAAGTCGCACCACTTCAAAAGCAACCTCCTTTGATTCTATCAGAATTTGTGCCAATAGAACTTTACAAGGATGCTTTGGTTACTAACTACAGGTTGCACGAAAGAGAGCAAGAGACCAACTTGAAGTTCTTTGAAGAGAGAGAGGCAAAGATGAGGTTGATGCACCAGCTCAAGCAAGTCGAAGGTGCAAGCTCAAGTCAAGCGAGTGTCCAGAGGAGTCCTTATGAGTTGCTAAAAGAAGATTTGCGCCATAAGCAGCAAGAGTGTCTACAGTTACAAAGATTAGAGAATAGTCTCAAGAGGCAGAAGCGGGATTCAGATAAACAGCTAGCGGAAGAGAAGGCCAAGTCTGCTCGACTTGAAGAAGAATTGGCAAGACTTCGAGCCCAACGGAGAGGAGATGGAGGAGCTTATTCTGTTACCAGGCGATCCTAGTGTTGCTGTGGAGTGGATCTGTTTGGTCCATGATGTCGATTTGCTGTTTATTCTTGATGTTTGACACCCATATCCAGGATTGTTGGATGAGGTCGCATTTTGATATTCTGGATTTCTTTTATATGTCTTATGAGCACTTTGTGACACGGTTATGTGTCTTGTTTGTATGAACTCAAATTCGCAGTTATGTTTGAATGAAGTATGCTAAGTTTGCTGAACTATTCTCGTACATGTGGATGTGGATTGCTGTTCAAGTATATTCGGTATCAGGGTTTCTATGTCCTATCTGAAAGTGGGATGAACTCTTGGATACCTGAAAATTGACAAACATTTCATTCATATCATTCATATATCATACATGTCATATATTTGCAGGTATTGCAGGTCTTATATCTTATGTCTCGTTGTTTTGCTATCAGAAGGTGTTCTAAGACGGCTAATCACCCGTATCCGACTAGGAACAATCAGAGAAGGCAGATAGAACAGATTCAGGAACAAATGGCGGAAATGAGAGCTCAACTGACGGAGCAGAGGAATGTGCAGATGGCGCAGTTTATGGAAGCATTGACTAATGTGACCAAAGGGCATGATGACTTGCGGGTTCTTGTCAAGAACTCTAGAAGGGTTGAGAATGGAGGACATCCGGGGCTGTTTGACAATGTGTCTGGCAGGATTGACGATCACCATGATCTGAATGAGTTTGATCACGTGGGAGGGCACTATAATCCTTTCAATCAGCATCACGGGTTTCCACCTCCACCTCCATCTCGTCTGTTGGGACGGAGAGATAATCAGAACCGTGGTAATTTGGATTTCAATGTTGAGAACTTTGATTAGGTATCAAGGCATAGTGCTGAGGGTGCGCATGATGAAGTTGAAAGGTATCGTCTGATTGAGGAACGTCTCAGGGCTGTTGAAGACAATGGGGTGTTAGGCATGGATATCAATGACTTGGGGTTGGTTCCTGGTGTGAGGATTCCACCAAAATTCAAAGTTCCATCTTTTGACAAATACAATGGGGCGACTTGCCCTATGACTCATGTTAAGGCATATTATCGGAAGATGTCCGTATATTCTGAGGATGAGGGATTTCTAATGCACTTCTTCCAAGATAGTCTTGCTGGGGCTTCCTTGGAGTGGTATGTGCAACTCGAGCGTACTCACATTCATTCTTGGAGAGATCTTGTGGAGGCTTTCATTAAGCATTATCAGTACAATGTTGACATGGCATCCAATAGGACTCAGTTGCAGAGTTTGGTTCAGGGGTCTAAAGAATTTTTCAAGGAATACGCTCAAAAATGGCGCGAGTTGGCTGCAAGAGTTCAGCCACCGATGACTGAGCATGAAATGATCGATATGTTCACCAGTTCTTTGTCTGGACACTATTACTTGGCTTGTAGTGCTTCAGCCAACTTTTCTAAAATGGTGAGATATGGTGAACGTGTTGAGATGGGTCTAAAGATGGGGAAAATTCAGTTGGGAACTTCTTCTAATTCTGCTGGTGGTAACAAGCAAGCTAAGGGTTATGCCAGAAGGAAGGAAGGGAATGCGGATGCTATATATGGAAGAAGGGGTTCAGGAAGAAATAATTCACAGGTTAATGCTGTCATGATTCCAGTGCCGCAGCAACAACAACAGCATCAGCATGGACGACGTTCCAATAATGATCGCTATCCTCCCAGGACTAAGCCTCACAGAAAGATTGATCCGATTCCTATGACCTATGCTCAGGTGTTGCAACATTTGCTCAAGATTGAGACGATTACTTTGAGAGATGCTCCAAATGCTCCGGACACACTGTCGCCTCGGTTTTTTATGGGATGCGAACTGACTCTTCTTTTTATTTTTTGAGTTGTGAAAATCAGAGAGTCGCCACCGACTTTTATTTTATCCAATTAAAGAAAGGTTTATAAAAGAAACAGAAAAAGACCTTAAATAGATTTTGGGTTCGGGGGTAGGTTATACAAAGGGAAGGTGTTAGCACCCTTTGTATCCATGGTTATCCATGGGCTCTTAATTGCTTAGCTCACTTGTTTGAATCGTTTGTTTTGCTTGAAATGCTTGTATGTGGTTTTAAACATTTTGTAAAGAATCAACTTTGTAATGATCCTTGTGCGGATGTATACAAAGTGTTTATCTTTCGAAAGATATTTTGATGGTTTGAAAAAAAGATTTTTAACTTCGTAATGATCCTTGTTTGGATATATACAAAGTGTAGTCTTTTGAAAGTTTGTTTTGAAAAAAAACAGTGATGTGTAAAAGCTTTTGTTTTTTTGATTGGGCAAGCAATTAAGAGGTATACCCTAAGTTTATAAGGTTCTTTTCTATTCTTTTAGATATTTTTTTCTTGACTAGATACAGACAGAAATTTGTATTTGATACAGTAAGATTGATTTTGAAAAGAGTAATAGAGGGATTACCCTAAGAGGTGCAGGTGTGATTGTGTTTTGTTTTCAGATATGTTATCTTTGAGATTAGTGATCTAGCGCTTCAGTTCTTATTCTTGACGTACACGCAGTTTTATATGTACAGGAATTAAAGTGCAGGAATGTAAAATGCGGAAAGTAAATCTACGTTATTACATCGATTGTGCGAGAAATGTAAACTACGCTATTTACATGAATTTGACAACCTATACACTTATCTGTGAATTTAAATCGCAATAAGATAAAGGGAAAATATTTTTGGATTTTTGGATGGTTGATTTTAATTAAAATTAAGGCATAACTAATTTAATTAAAAGGTCAAGAATTAGAAATAAAATTTAAACCTAAAAATTAAGTCTAAAAAATGTCCAAATTGTTTGTTAATTAATTTTAAAATAAAATTAATTTTTTGTGATTTTTGAAATTGTTTTGGAGATTCTTAAGTTAATTAACATATAATTATACAAATAATTATACACATAAATTAAACTTAAAGATAAAAATATTCTAATTATGTACAAAATTAGTTCATCATATGTAAACTTAATTTAATAAAAAAAATATTTTATTTTTATTTTTGATAGGTTAGATATAATTAAAAGATAAACATATAAGTATTATCTAATTAATTAAACATAATATTTTAATTATGAAGAAAAATATAATATTTTTGTGTCAAAATAATACAATACTTTATCAACCTAAAAATATTTTTTATATTTTTTTTTTGATTTTTTAAACTATTTTTAAATAATTTTGCAAAGAAAATTAAATAAAATGGAAAATATAAAATCAATGGTCATGTGTGGTTGAAGGGGGAGTCCATGGTATGGACTGGCATGTCATGTGCGTTGGATTGAGTGACCAGATGAATCTGATGGTGACTGGAGCGAAGGCGTATGGCACAAACATAACCTGCAAAGCACCAGATCAGAGATTTTAAAAAAAATAAAATGTGTGCGCCCTCTGGCCAATGGGAGGGGGCCACGTCTCATCTTCTTCCTCAGAAAAGCTATTTACACCGCTCATTTACAGGGAGCTGTAAAAAGCTTCAATCTTTTACACCTGTGCAACACGAATAGGGGTTAGACACAAAAGAAATTTGGCGCGAGGTCATGGTTCGATTCGTCTGGTTCATACGAGTTTAATAGTACCACTTAGAACCTACATTTTTGCCTAAATCGTAAATCCCTAATTTTGAGCGCAAGAACCCTAAAATGGTAATTGCTCGTACAGGTGTCCAAACACCAATTAAGTTTCCAGAAACGATCAGAACATCAAAACAAACTTAAATATATGATTACATCGTGTTAAATATGCATGTGCAATCGTATTTTTGTAAGTTTTTGTTTGAACAAACCGTAGGCTTTAATGGATGATTCAGGGCGTTTTGATTATTGGAAAGGATTGGGATAGTTTCAGAATTACTTGAGGAACATGTTTGGATGTTAATTTGTACTTGAAATTAGCTTAAACTCAGAATTCGAAATTTAAATTTCTTTGAAAATTTCAAGTGTGATACAAGTATAATATTGGCTCTGAATTCGTGTGTGTTTGATGCTGATGGACTCAAGCTACTTATAGGCAATATTGAATGCTGAGAACTTAAGCAACCATGCCTTTCTTCCATACTTGAGTGCTTTTGAATCTTTGAATTTTTTATGAATAAAAACTTTGAAAATCTTGGCCATGGCTTCAATTTTCTTCACCCCTCTTGTCATAGGTCTTCTGTACATCTCTGCCCCATAATTTGAATCAATCTTAATGACTCATGCTAGAGACAAAACCTTGGATAATTGTCTTGGATCATTTCTTTTTTAATTTAACTTTAAATGAAGTAAAATTAAATAAAAAAAGAAATAAAAATGTCATGGGCCTAAGGTTGGTCGTGGGTGGCCTTAAAAATCCTTCGGAACATGTTTGGATCACAAATGCTTGGGCCCTTTTGGAAAAAAAAACGAATTTGATCAATGTTGGTTTCATGCCTTTTCCCAAAAAAATTGGCAACTTCAACAAGGCATAACTCCCTCAATTTTGATCATATGAAGGAGTTCTTGTACTTTTTAGAAACCTCAAGATGTCCTCTACAAGCTACTCTGGGAGCTTTTTTGCATTTGGAGAAGTTATCTTGATGTTATGGGCTTTGACAAAAAAACTGCTTTTTGTTGACTTTGAAAATGACTTGTAATGTCTTGGCTCATATTTTCCAAATGGTAAATCCAATGACCATGGGACCAATTTCATTTGAAAGATAATTGAATTTCCTTCAAAATGAGCTTTGGTTGGAATTTTTCGGATGAACGAGGAGAGAGTTATGGCCTGTCAAAGTTCAGTTGACTTTTTAGGAGAAAACCCTAATTTTGAAACTTAGAGTTTTGTCGATTTCTGAACTTTTCTTGATGAATTATGATCAACCATTGATCAAATGATGAATCTTTTGACAAAATGTGGATGTTGACAAAAAATTGCATTTTTGATTGTCTGTTGACTTTTCGGTCAAACTGGTCGTCTGTTGACTGTTTGAGCTGTTGAATGTGCGTCCGAGCGAATCGAAGTTTTAAAATTTTTCTGGTGGTACTTTGAGACATATGGAGATCAATGAAATCCATTTTGAGGTCTCAAAAACTTGTTCTCCTGAAAAAAAGCAAAAACCCTAGTTAGGGACTGTTTGTGTAGGAGACAGTTAGGCGTACCTGATTTTTGTGCAGTGTTGAGCGTCTGCTGATCATGTGATTATCAGAAGACTTCTAGAACAAAAATATTGGAAATTTGAAATGCAAAAGATTGATTTGACTGATGGTACAAACACGGAGTATCGTGCTGTCAGCGGGTTTGACTGTTAATTGGCTGTCCGGGTATTATCATAGCAGTTAAAGGGAAAACTTAACAGTTAAAGTTAATTTTTTCTTTTTGTTTTTGTTGTGTTAATGGTGAAAAATTATTTACATGAGTTGTTATAAAAACATAAACATAATAAATAAATAAAATATACTGTACGCGAACGAAAATACCTATAATAAAATTGAAAAGGATTTAATGCACAGAAATAAATATTTAACTAGCAATAAACACACATAATATTATCTCGATAATTAAACGACGGTACAACAGATAGTATAACATTTAATACTGACAGTACAAATATTACATAAAAATATAGCGAACAGTACGACAAATATAATGAACGGTACATTATTTGAAAGCGAAAGATACGACAAACTTTAAGTATGACGATTAAAAATCCATGCTATAAACAATAGAATATATATGTACGGGAGTGTAAACATCCCAAGTCCGCATTTTTCAGAACTATGCAGACAGAAAAAGGACATGATCACCACAAAAACAGTGATGACCACAAGAAGAAACGTATCCACCCACTTTGCCATTTTTTGCCGGGGGAGATGAGGAAATGATTAGGAGATAGTATGATAGAAATTTGGGAGATGAGCGAAATTTGATGTGAGAATTTACGGAAAAAATGAGGGGTATCTATACAGTGAAAAGAGAGAGAGACGTTGGGGAATGGAGTGGTACCGTAAAAGGAAAATTTGAATGATAGTAGGATTTGAAAAAAAAGAAATATGGTAGGGTTTGAAAAGAAAGATGTATAGAATAAAGTTAGGATTTGATTTGAAAGAAAGAGATTTGAAAAGAAAGAAAGATATTTTTGAAAAAGAATATAGTATAAACATTAGTGGGAAACAAAAAAACAATAATAACTTAATTGTTACCAGTATGATCTGAAACCCCAGACTCTGCACCTGCAAAATTTAATTTTGTACCAATTGCGTCAGTATTATTTATCTGAAAATAAATCTCAAATAAACAGTGTGTGAAGTGATAAACAGTATTCGGTGTCTGTGCAAGAATAAATTCAACAGCGAACCAAAATACCATATAAAAAATATTCTAAAAAAACTGAGTATTCATAAAATCAGGATATTTATGAAACAAAATCCAAGATTATATAAAACTCCCAATTTTTAGACAGAAGTCTGTTGCCTTCTCTTTGAAAAAAGATGCGGGCAAATTTTAGGGTATAACAGTTGCCCCTATTCAATCTTCTTAAACCTGAAGAGACCGATTGGAATCTGAAAGTAGAAGGTGATTGAATATTTAGATGCCCTGAAAATTTGCACTTACCTTCCCCAGAAGTGATGCTGGAATTTGCATTGAATGTGGCTTGAGAAATGTCGTTGGCGGATCAAAACATTACTTGAGATGGGCTTTCAGATGCCATCTAGTAATTGTGTTGATAGTTTGTTCATCAGAATGAATCCATTGATTATATCTTGATGAAGGATTTGAACCTCTGCGTTGACCGTTACGGGACCTTTCGAGGTTACCGCTTTAAATCTTGGAGGTTGATCGTTACAGAACTGTCCAAAGTTTCCGCTTTAGATTTTGAATGTTGATCGTTACAGAACCGTCCGAGGTGTCCGCTTTTAGATCTTGAAGATTGATTGCTTTAAAGAACCGTCTGAGGTATCGACTTAGATCTGAAGGTAGATCATTAAGGAACCGTCCAAGGTATCGACTTAGATCTGAAGGTAGATCATTAAGGAACCGTCCAAGGTATCGACTTAGATCTGAAGGTAGATCATTAAGGAACCGTCCAAGGTATCGACTTAGATCTGAAGGTAGATCATTAAGGAACCGTCCAAGGTATCGACTTAGATCTGAAGGATTTGAAGTTGTTTATTCGACTGTGGTATAGCTTGGAAATGTCAGAATGAGTCACCATTAGACCGTACCTGCTTTGCTTGTTTAGAGTTGATA
The DNA here is from genome assembly GCF_029867415.1 of Vicia villosa. Classification (NCBI taxonomy): domain Eukaryota; kingdom Viridiplantae; phylum Streptophyta; class Magnoliopsida; order Fabales; family Fabaceae; genus Vicia; species Vicia villosa. The sequence continues at coordinate 44,049,621 of NC_081184.1, forward strand.
AGTGATTTGGAAAGAGAGAGCTCTTCAGAGTGAATCTTTGGTTTGATTAAATCTGAGAGGAATGCTCGTCCAGACAGATCCCGGGAGAATATTGCATGTGATTGAGGATAACTTGCTGAGGATATTCGTCCACCTGAAAAAAAAACCAAGTTAGTGACATGCAATGTCATGATGCATGTAATGTATATGCTGAGATTCTAAAACTAAATGAGAACCGTGCATGTTATGTATGCGTTTGTCATGTAACATTAAATGCTATGTATGAATATGCATATGGCGTATGATGTACTGACATGATTTATGCAGTTTAGAGCGTATCAAACTTCTGGTTGGGAAAATAAATCCCTGCTTGTTATTTCGGAAACGATGGCATTATGACCGTTGATGATCTTTGCTATCTTGTTCGAGTATACTCAGCTGGGGAGACTTCCTTACGGACCAGGATGCTCTGTTGAGAGATCTTTGACTACCGCTTAGGGATGAAGGTAACTTGAAGGTTCTAATATTGATGCATCCTGACTGAAAATAAGAGACATGTGTAATTCTCCGATGCATTATTTGATCAAACCTTGATGTGGAGAATCACACCTTCTGGGGATAGTGATCTTGAACAGCCTTGCTGGGGAACGAGGAGTAATTGTCCGATGTAATATCTATCCAAGCTTTGAGATAAGGCTTTTTGAATCATTTTGTTGGAGAGGAAAATCTCATCGAGGATTATGCTGAGAAATGTGTCTCTGTAGGGGAAGCGTTTCTTCTGATGCCCGTACCCAGTGTCGGTGATGAAACACTCTGTCAGGGAATTAATTGGGCCTTGCTTATCCGGAGATAACTCCTTGAAGATTGCTCTGTGGGGGATATTCCCATGTTGCTGGTTTCGAGATGATGTCCAGATGATTAGGACATTACCTGAATGCTATTCCTGTTTTTCTTATAAACATCAATCATATTCAAATGAATATGTTTATTCAAAATCATCATTGGGACGTTTACACATTCAAAACAGAAAAATTGAAAACATTGATTTTGAGCATGAACTATATTGATTTGAAAGAGAGCCATAATAGGCTAATTAGTACAAGGAGACAAAATTCCTAGTAGTAGGAAGTTATCATAAAACTTTGAGAAATACTTATAAAGGAAAATAGCTATGTGAAAACAATCCAGTCAAGTTTCAACTCTGCTATTGCCAATCTGTCTTTGAGTATCTCATCCCTCACTTGTTGGAAGAAGATGATCGGACTGATTGGTGCCTTTTGGTCCTTGACGCGTTGAATCTTGAATGTGAGTAGGTAGCCAAACGGGACATAGTCGTACGCTTTATTCCCTAACTTTTTCCTAGGCCGCCTTTTTAGGTTTCCAGCCTACCGGAATAATTATATTTTAGTCTCTAATTTTTGCCTGGATCGCCCTTTCAGGTTTTCAATCCACCGAGACGCCCATTTTTGCCTAAGTCGCCCTTTCGGGTTTTCAACTTAGCGAGCTTTTCTTTTCTTTAAGCGAAGTATTTTTTCATTATGTCCGCGTTTACAGGGTATGGAAAATCCTCGCCATCCATAGTGGTAAGCAACATGGCTCCGCCGGAGAATACATTCTTGATTACAAATGGTCCCTCATAAGTGGGAGTCCACTTGCCCCTGGGATCACCCTGTGGTAAGATGATACGTTTGACAACCAAATCACCGGTTTGATATGACTGACTTTTGACTTTTCTGTTGAAAGCTTTGATCATACGTTTCTGGTACAACTGACCGTGACAAATGGCCGTAAGCCTCTTCTCATCAATCAAGTTTATCTGGTCCAACAGAGTCTAAATCCAATCGTCTTCGTGTAGATCGGCTTCTTTCATAATCCTTAGGGAAGGAATCTGAATTTCAATTGGAAGAACTGCCTCCATACCATAGACTAAGGAGAATGGAGTTGCCCCTATTGAGGTACGTGTTGAAGTGCGATAACCATGAAGAGCAAAAGGTAACATCTCATGCCAGTCTTTGTAGGTTACTGTCATCTTCTGTATGATCTTCTTGATGTTCTTGTTGGCAGCTTCCACCGCGCCATTCATCTTTGGTCGATATGGGGATGAATTATGATGTTTGATCTGGAACTGCGTGCAGATTTTGGTAATCATCCTGTTGTCTAAATTCGTGCCATTGTCTGTGATGATCCTTTCAGGGACACCATACCGACAAATGCGATTGTGCCTAATAAACCGGGCCACAACATTTTTGGTGACTGAAGCAAACGAGGCTGCCTCTACCCATTTTGTGAAGTAGTCAATAGCGACCAGGATAAAACGATGTCCGTTGGAGGCAGTAGGCTTGATTTCTCAATCATATCAATACCCCACATTGCAAAAGGCCAAGGAGCCGTCAGAACGTTTAATGGGCTGGAGGTATATGCACTTTGTCGGCATATATTTGGCATTTGTGACAAGTTCTGGAGTGATGATGGTAGTCTGTCTCCATGGTAGACCAATAATAACCTGCTCTTAAGATTTTTTTAGCCATTGTATATCCACTTGAATGAGTACCAAAGGCACCATCGTGTATATCTTCCGTAATCTGTTCCGCTTCCTTCTTGTTCACACAACGAAGCAAAGTCGAGTCATGGTTGCGCTTGTACAGGATTCCATTACATAGAAAGAATTTGGCAGCAAATCTTCTTAGAAACTTTCTATCATTAATGGATGCCCCTTCAGGATATTCCTGGGCTTCGAGATATCTTTTTACTTCATGGAACCTGGTTTTTCTTCCACTCCTTCGGTATTGATCTCGTTGCAATAGGCTGGTTCATCCTGTCTATGAATGGTGATCATAGGCGCCTCATTGTCCAACCTGACTTTGAATATAGACGACATGGTAGCTAAAGCATCAGCCAGTTGATTTTCTTCTCGCGGGATATGTTCAAAAGTGATTTCTTCAAAGTAAGGAATCAAACTCAGCACATGTTCTTTGTAAGGAATTAGATTCGGGTGCTTTGTGTCCCATTCTCCAGGAACTTGATTCTCAGATCGATTGCAGCTTTGAGACCCAGAATACATGCTTCATACTCGGCTATATTGTTAGTGCAGTTGAAACATAATCTGGCAGAGAATGGTGTATGTCCTCCTGCAGGAGAAATGATCACAGCTCCGATGCCATTGCCAAGCGCATTAGAGGCTCCATCAAAAACCATAGTCCATCGGGATCCTGGCTCGGGTCCTTCCGCTGGTCCTGGTTGTTCGTAGTCAGTAACTAGTATAATATCTTCATTTGGGAAATCAAAGTTTAATGCTTGATAATCATCCACTGCTTGATGAGCTAGATGATCAGCTACTACACTTCCTTTTATCGCCTTTTGCAAAGTGTACTGGATGTCATACTCTGTTAAGATCATTTGCCATCTTGCTATTCTTCCAGAGAGAGCAGGTTTTTCGAACACATATTTGATAGGATCCATTTTGGAGATCAGCAAAGTGGTATGGTTTAGCATATACTGTCTTAGTCGGTGAGCCGCCCATGCCAAGGCATAGCAAGTTTTCTCGAGCAGTGAGTATCTTATTTCACAATCGGTAAACTTTTTGCTAAGAGAGTAAATTGCATGCTCTTTTCGGCCAGACTCGTCATGTTGCCCTAGTACACACCCTATTGAATCTTCTAACACTGTTAGGTACATTATCAGAGGTCTTCCTTCCACTGGTGGTAACAAGATTGGTGGTTTTTGAAGATATTCTTTGATCTTATCAAAGGCTAATTGGCATTTGTTGTTCCATCTTTCTACTTGATCTTTCTTCAACAATTTGAAGATTGGCACACAAGTAGTAGTCATATGGGCAATAAATCTGGTGATGTAGTTCAGACGTCCCAAGAATCCTCTGACTTGTTTCTCAGTACGGGGTATGGGCATTTCTTGAATGGCTTTGACCTTGGCAGGATCGAATTCAATACCCTTGCTGCTGACAATGAAACCTAAGAGTTTACCGGATCTTACTCCAAAGGTACACTTGTTCGGATTCAGTCGCAACTTGTACTTCTTGAGTCTGTCAAACAGCTTGTGCAGATGACCCAAATGTTCTTCTTCGGTGTTGGACTTTGCAATCATATCATCCACATAAACCTCTATTTCCTGATGAATCATATCATGGAACAGAGCTACCATTGCACGCTGATACGTTGCTCCTGCATTCTTTAAACCAAAGGGCATTACTTTGTAACAAAAGGTTCCCCAAGGCGTTGTGAAGGTTGTCTTTTCCATGTCTTCTAGCGCCATCTTGATCTGATTGTAACATGAGAATCCGTCCACAAAGGAAAATACCTTGCATTGTGCAGTATTGTCTACACACACAAGCAAGTCACAACTTTTAGGAAACCAGCGTTGAATTGCTTCTCAACCTCGTCTTTAATCTTCTTGGACATGTCGGGCCTACTTCTTCGCAGTTTCTGCTTAACTGGAGTGCTACCTTCTTTGATTGGCAGGCGATGGACCACAATATCTGTGTCGAGACCAGGCATATCTTCATAGGACCAAGCGAATATCTCGACGTAGTCTTGTAACATTTGAATTAGTCTTTGCTTGACACTGTCTTCTAAATCAGCCCCTTTCTTGACTTCTTTCTTTTTTTCGTCACTGCCCAGGTTGATAACCTCAGTTGGCTCTTCATGCGGATGTATAGTCCTTTCTTCTTGTTCTAATAGCCTTGCAAGTTCCCTAGGTACTTTACAATCTTCCTCACTTTCGTCCTCAGTTTGGTAGATCGGATTTTCAAAGTCATGACTGGCAATAGCAGAATCGTTATCAACAGGATCCAGAGTGAATGTGAATCTGAATTTATTATGTGGGTGTGTGTAAGAACACATAGCTATTTGAAAACGAATAAAGTAAAGAAAAGGATCGTAAAATTTGAATATGCAAACGTCCCATGATTTTATTGAATGAACATATGATCATGGTATGACAAACCCTTATAAAAAGAACCAGTGTGCTTCGGGCAAGGCACCTGGCTTTTAAGTTCATGGTTCGATAGTACAGGAACCATTTTTATTTTTGAACATATAAGCAACGAAAACAGGAAATTGCATTTACTCCTGATCAAAGGAGATAACATCTTCAGCTTCCCAGTTGTTCAATCCATTGTTGTGAGTGGGGAATATCCAGTTGCCCCAGTTGCAATTTTCTTCTTCGTCTTCCACAGCGTTGACTTCTTTGGTGACGAGACAGGCTATTGATTCTTCAGGATGAGCAAGATGCTTTGTTGGAGATGAGAGCCCAGGCTGAGGTACCTCTGTTGGCTGAGAGAGATACTCGATAAGATCGTCCCATCCAGTTGGGATGATGTCTTTGATGGAGATTTGTGTACTCCGGGGAGTGTCATACCCCAATTTTTGACCTAAGATACCACCTCATATCATGTGCATCATTTGCATCACTAACAAATTACATAGCTTGTGTTTGCTACTTGTGCTCAGCAGGGTTTAATCAAGAAATCACTCATCAATGCAAGTGACAACTAATTAGGGTTTTGTTCTCCCTTCATCTCAAATGAACTATCTTCATCAACAATCAACATTTGGTCCTCAAAGATTCATTTCAACAAGCTCAAAGGCTTTGAATCAACCAAATTAGGGTTTTGACTGAAGACAGCATACTCCTGACTTTTGCTCAGGATTTGATCTAATGGCTTGGGACATGACCTCAAGACCCCAAGTACATCATTTTGACCTAATCCATTGGCTCAGGACATCTCCTACACCAGGATTTATCAACAGTGAAATTTCAAATCATCAGTGGCGAATCCTGAGATAACTCCTGTCAGTAATACGAACACTGATGTTGGCCAATCCAGTGGAACCAATGTCAATCCTGACTTTGATGAAATTTTGAAGCTTATCAAGAGAAGTGAATACAAGATTGTGGATCAGCTTATGCAGACTCCTTCAAAAATCTCAATACTTTCATTGCTGTTGAATTCAGAAGCCCATAGGGAAGCCCTGATGAGAGTTTTGGATCAAGCTTTTGTGGATCATGATGTGACTGTTGACCATTTTGATGGGATAATAGCCAACATAACAGCTTGCAACAATTTAAGCTTCTGTGATGAAGAACTTCCCGAGGAGGGCAGAAATCACAATCTTGCTTTGCACATTTCTATTAACTGTCAGTTAGACTCTTTGTCCAACATGCTGGTAGACACCGGATCTTCCTTGAATGTGATGCCAAAGACGACTCTTGCTCGCTTGTCTTACCAAGGAATGCCTATGAAGTTCAGTGGTGTAGTTGTCAAAGCATTTGATGGATCGCGGAAATCTGTTATCGGCGAAGTCAACCTTCCCATGACCATTGGTCCACATACATTTCAAATCACCTTCCAGGTCATGGACATTCAAGCTGCTTATAGCTGTCTGTTAGGACGACCATGGATCCATGAAGCAGGGGCAGTAACTTCTACGCTCCATCAAAAGTTAAAATTTGTAACAAATGGAAAATTGGTAATAATAAGTGGGGAGCAAGCCTTGATGGTGAGCCATTTATCCAATTTCTCTTTCATTACTGCTGATAATGAGGAAGGAACGCAGTTCCAAGGTCTCTCTTTAGAATAAGAATCTTCCAAAAAGAAAGCATCAATCTCTTCATACAAAGAGGCAGTGAAAGTAATAAAAGATGGAACTACCACTGGCTGGGGGCAAGTTGTGATCCCGACCAAGAATGAAACCAGAGCAGGACTCGGATGTCCACCGATGTTCTCAAACTGTACTAAGAAGGATGAAACCCTTCGTCCGATCAAAGAAACATTCATTAGTGGAGGGTTCCTTAACCCAATTCCTCAAGAGGTTAATGTCCTTATTGAAGAATGCATCGAAGAAGGTCTCTCCGATACTGAAGAAGAATGGAAATGTTATCTCAATGAATCGGGATACATATCTCAGGAAGAACCATATCCTCCTTCAGAGAAAACCAGAGGCAATGTCAAGCCAAGTGCCAAAGAAACTCCGCCTATTCCTGCAGAGGTTTGGGACACCTTGGGACAACCAAGTGAAAAATTTGATTACATGGTGAAATATACTGCACCTGAAAGTTCAAAGATTGCGATTGAGGATATCCAACCAACTGGATGGGGAGATTCCTTTGAATATAACAGTCAACCAGAAGAGGCTTACAAGCACTCTCAATTTTCACAACAGCCTGAAATTACTGAAAATTTCAGCTTCAATGCATCTACCAAGATTTATAATCCTGAAGATGGTTATTATCACATAAATGCCATTTTTGAAGATGAAGGGGAAGATGGCCCCGCAGTTGACTTCGAAAGTGTCTCTGACAATGAGTCTATTCATCCTGAAGATTGGGAAATACATCCTGAAAATTCGGAAGATTGTGATTCATCTTATGCTCTTCAAGAAGTAGAAGAAGACCGTTTCAACTCTACAAAGAACAAGGTTGACAAACCAGGACCTTCAAATCCTGAATACATAATACACAGAGGAGTTCGTTGCTAGTGGAAAGCTGTCGAAGTTCCGAATGTTGTTCGCCGCTCAAAGTAATCACCTCGCTGTTATTTTGACCTCCCGCCTTGCCCAATGCAGAGAGATGTTTTATAGGGCTTTGCTTTTAAATGTTTTGCCCAAATAACTTTGTGTATGGGGGTTTGTTTTAAAAGTTTCCCTCTTTGTCCTGCCCAAGACAAATGAGTTTGTGTTTAGGGCTTTGTTTCAAAAATGAATCATAAATAAAGTGTCATTTTGAATTCCCTACACTATGTGTTTTATTTTTTTGCTTTTTACTGGAAATGGTAATCCTAAAAAACCAAAAAAAAAACTTTTCAAAAAAATCTGCATACACTCTTGCATTCATAAATTTTCTGAAATAAATATAAATCATATGTGCAGATTTACTATTGATAAACCCATTGAATGCAATAACCCTATGCCCTCTCCCAACTTTGAGTTTCCTGTGTTCGAAGACGAAGAAGAGGAAGAAGAGGAGATCCCGGACGAGATCTCTCGATTACTTAAGCACGAGGAAAAAGCCATTCTGCCTCACAAAGAGCCTTTAGAAAAGATCAACATGGGTTCTGAAGAAGACAAAAAAAGAAGTGACCATTGGATCGCTGCTTGATACTGATATCAAGAGTAAGTTGACAGACCTTCTCAAAGAATATGTTGACGTGTTCGCCTGGTCCTACCAAGACATGCCTGGGTTGGATACCAATATTGTTCAGCATTACTTACCATTGAAGCCAGAATGTCCGCCAGTTAAGCAGAAATTGCGAAGGACTCACCCTGATATGGCTAACAAGATCAAAGTGGAAGTTCAAAAGCAACTCGACGCAGGTTTTCTTGTCACCTCTGAGTATCCTCAATGGTTGGCCAACATAGTGCCATTTCCGAAGAAAGATGGCAAAGTCAGAATGTGTGTTGATTACCGTGACTTGAACAAAGCCAGTCCAAAAGATGACTTTCCATTACCTCATATTGATATGCTGGTTGATAACACCGCTAAGTTCAACGTCTTTTCTTTCATGGACGGGTTCTCCGATTATAATCAGATCAAGATGGCTCCCGAAGACATGGAGAAGACATCTTTCATCACCCCATGGGGTACCTTTTGCTACAAAGTGATGCCGTTTGGATTAAAGAATGCAGGCGCAACTTACCAAAGTGCAATGACTACTCTCTTTCATGACATGATGCATAAAGAAATTGAAGTTTATGTGGACGACATGATAGCCAAGTCCAGCACAGAAGAAGAACATATTGAATACCTTTTGAAGTTGTTTCAACGACTAAGGAAATATCAGCTTCGCTTGAATCCTAACAAATGTACTTTTGGGGTTAGATCTGGAAAACTCTTGGGTTTCATTGTCAGCCAAAGAGGTATCGAAGTAGATCCCGACAAAGTCAGAGCTATTCAAGAGATGCCTGCACCAAACACTGAAAAGCAAGTAAGAGGATTTCTTGGACGATTGAACTATATCTCCAGGTTTATCTCTCAAATGACTGCTACTTGTGGGCCAATTTTCAAGCTTCTCCGCAAAGATCAAGGGGTTGTATGGACTGAAGATTGCCAGAAAGCGTTCGACAGTATCAAGGAATACCTGTTAGAACCACCAATATTGATTCCTCCAGTTGAAGGAAGACCACTAATCATGTACCTTACCGTGTTAGAAGAATCCATGGGTTGTATGCTTGGACAACAAGATGAAACCGGTAAGAAGGAGCATGCCATCTATTACCTGAGTAAGAAATTCACAGATTGTGAGTCTCGTTACTCCATGCTCGAAAAAACATGTTGTGCTTTGGCTTGGGCTTCAAAACGTCTCCGCCAGTACATGATCAACAATACTACTTGGTTAATCTCCAAAATGGATCCAATCAAGTATGTCTTTGAAAAGCCTGCCTTAACAGGAAGGATTGCCCGATGGCAAATGTTGTTATCCGAGTATGACATCGAATACCGTGCTCAAAAAGCGGTCAAAGGAAGCATTCTCGCCGATCACTTGGCGCATCAGCCAATTAATGAATATCAATCTCTCAAGTTTGACTTTCCTGATGAAGATGTCATGTACTTGAAGATGAAAGATTGTGACGAACCGTTACCTGAAGAAGGTCCTGATCCTGGATCAAGATGGGGCCTAATTTTTGATAGAGCAGTAAACGCTTTTGGCAATGGAATTGGAGCAATCATCATCACTCCCAAGGGTACTCATATCCCATTCTCTGCCAGATTACTATTTGATTGCACCAACAACATTGCAGAATATGAAGCTTGTATCATGGGTCTCGAAGAAGCCATTGACTTAAGGATCAAGATCCTAGACATATATGGAGATTCAGCCCTCGTGATCAACCAAATCAAAGACAAGTGGGAAACTTACCACCCTGGTTTGATTCCTTACAGAGATTATGCAAGACGTCTGTTGACTTTCTTCAACAAGGTTGAATTGCATCATATACCTCGAGATCAGAATCGAATGGCAGACGCCTTGGCTACTCTATCTTCCATGTTCAAAGTCAATCATTGGAATGATATGCCTACAGTCAGAATTACGCGCCTTGAAAGGTCCGCCTATGTGTTTGCAACTGAAGCAGTCATCAATGATAAACCGTGGTTCCACGACATCAAACGCTTCCTTCAAACTCAAGAGTACCCACTTGGTGCATCAAACAAAGATAAGAAAACTCTAAGGAGACTTTCTGGCAGTTTCTTCTTGAACGGAGATGTGCTATACAAAAGAAACTTCGACATGGTTTTGCTCAGATGCGTGGACAGACACGAAGCATATATGTTAATGCATGAAGTACATGAAGGGTCCTTTGGAACTCATTCAAATGGGCATGCAATGTCCAAGAAAATCTTAAGAGCAGGATACTATTGGTTGACAATGGAATCTGACTGTTACAAACACGTGAAAAGATGTCACAAGTTCCAGATCTACGCAGATAAGATCCATGTGCCACCGACTCTACTCAACGTTCTCTCATCTCCATGGCCTTTCTCCATGTGGGGTATCGATATGATTGGAATGATCGAACCGAAAGCTTCAAACGGTCATCGTTTCATCTTGGTGGCAATTGATTACTTCACCAAATGTGTCGAAGCAGCATCTTACGCCAACGTTACAAGACAAGTGGTTGTAAGGTTCATCAAGAACAACATCATTTGCCGATATGGTGTTCCCAGCAAGATCATTACTGACAATGGTTCGAACTTGAACAACAAGATGATGAAAGAATTATGTGAGGAATTCAAGATTGAGCATCATAACTCTTCTCCTTACAGACCTAAAATGAACGGCACCGTTGAAGCCGCCAACAAGAACATTAAGAAGATCGTCCAGAAAATGGTCATCACTTACAAAGACTAGCATGAAATGCTGCCATTTGCTTTACATGGGTACCGTACTTCAGTGCGTACTTCAACAGGGGCAACTCCCTTTTCTCTAGTATACGGCATGGAAGCTGTGCTCCCCGTAGAAGTTGAAATCCCATCAATGAGAGTCCTCATGGAGACTAAGTTATCAGAGGCTGAATGGTGTCAAAGCAGATACGATCAGTTGAATTTAATTGAAGACAAACTTATGACTGCTCTATGCCATGGACAGTTATACCAAGCAAGGATGAAACAAGCTTTCAACAAAAAGGTTCGACCTCGTGAATTTCAAGAAGGCGACCTCGTGCTTAAAAAGATCTTGTCTTTTCAACCAGATTCCAGGGGCAAATGGTCTCCTAATTACGAAGGCCCGTATGTTGTCAAAAGAACATTTTCTGGCGGCTCCATGACTCTTGCAACCATGGATGGTGATGAACTCCCACATCCTGTGAATGCTGATGCAGTCAAGAAATACTTTGTCTAATAAATACAAAAGAACAGCTCGGTAAGTCGAAAACCCGCAAAGGGCGACTTAGGCAAAAATGAGCGTCTCGGTGGACTGAAAACCCGAAAGGGCGGTCCAGGCAAAAATTAGAGACCATAAACAGAAAAAAATTCATCCTGGTAGATTGAAAACCTGAAAGGGCAATCTAGGCAAAAATTAGGGATTCATGACAAAGTAACTGCATCAGTCTGTACTTCGTCACCTGAATCGTCTTTTCCATCAAAGGATCTTCAATCAAATCATCACCAATATGAAACGACAAGCACAGTTGGAACTCAAAGTTGTTAGGGAGAATAGTGGTTATTGCTTTCAATGTAGCCTTTTCCGCATAATTACCATTTCCAACTTTTGTATATACTCTATGGAATCACGCCTTTAGCTGATTACCATCCTATTAAATAAATTTGAGCCTTGTGCCCATTTGTTTGCAATCTTTAATTTCTTTCAGCTTGCAAAATGACGCTTTAATTGTGTTATTCACTTTTGAAAGAAAAAGAAAAAAATAAGTTTTAAATGAATTTACTTCACTTTTATTTTTTTCAAAATAAAAGCGAAACTTTCCTTTGAGTTGTGAACAACGGAAGGAACATCAGCAGTTGTCTCCGTAAGATGAACAAAAGGATTCTCCCTGAAAATTGTTGAGACAACGGTATTCTGGTCCCAGAAAAGAATTCCTGAAGCAATCACCCCTCGAGGTTAAGAAGCTCTTCTATCCCCAGTGAAGAAGTTCTTCTATCCCCAGTGAAGAATTTCTTTCATCTCCAGTGAAGAAGCTCTTCTATCCCCAGTGAAGAAGCTCTTCTATCCCCAGTGGTAAAGCTCTTTTATCCCCGGTGAAGAAGATCTTTCATCTCCAGTGAAGAAGTTCTTCCATCTCAGTAAGAAAAGATGCTCAGCTTCCCCAGAGAAGTTTAAAGCATGCAACACCATTCATCACCCGTGTTATCTACACCGTGTTGAAGAACATTTGCCAAGTATCTGGTTGTATTGCGACGTCGGTCCGTCTCCAGTACATGCTTCTATGTCTGTCAGTATCGTCAGCATGCATGCGACAGTCATGACATTCATCATTCATCATACTTGCATCATTTATGCATTCTTACATTTTTCAATGTTTGCTTTAAAATCACTTGTTTAGGATATATCTATCCTCAAAAAAAAAAAAGTGAGAAAAAGAAACAAAAGAAACAAGTATAGGCGTGTCATCTCTCCAAGTAGGTTGTCACCCATAAGCAGAAAAGAACATCTTCTTTCTCCAGTTCCCCACTGAGATCATTCCTCGTGGAAGAAGGTTTCTTTAGTTTCTCCTCTCAAAACGAAGGAGAAAATACCCATTCGAGTTCATTCCTCATTGGGTACAAAGTCTTGCTTGACTGTTTCTTTCCAATTCATTCATGGATAGAACCTTGTCTTTAGCAGAGATTCAAATTCCGATTCCTCAAAACAGAGTCGTGAAAAACAAAAAAAACAGACAATAAGCAATAGCCTCATCATCTGAGCAGCTTATGTCTCTTTCAGAAGATTTTTCCTCTCTAGGAAATCAATCATGAAGACCATTTGACAATCAGGGCCTTGTTACTGTTCACAAGGCTGAATAACCAGTAATTTCCCTAGCAAAGTCTCCAGAATCATTTTATCACTCGGCTGATAATTGATCTTGTCTTCAGAGCCGCTATCACGAGGCTGGTAGTCGGTAATATTAACCGGACCTTTGAAATGTATTTACCTTGTCAAGTCTATCACAATGCTGATAGTCGGTAATATAGTTTCATACCATTCACCTTCGCATTATTAACAACTCTATCCCCATGCTGATAGTCGATAATGTCGATAGGTAAGCTTTTCTTACAAAGCTATCATTCCCCGGTGAAGCATACACTTGCTTTCCCGATAAAACGGATTCTCTTCCTAAAAATGGATTGAGGCATCCTTCCAAATCTCTTTTCCCCAGGGGAGTCAGTTCTTGATATCCCCTCGGTACAGATATCCTTGCATCATTCGCAATTTTGGTATCTTAGGTCCAAAATTTGCGTCTTCTGATATTTAAGTCTCTTCCACCCTATCAAAACGAAGATTTTCAATCTTCATATCTCAGGTCGAAGAAACTTAAATAGGGGCATCTGTCATACCCCAATTTTTGACCTAAGATACCACCTCATATCATGTGCATCATTTGCATCACTAACAAATTACATAGCTTGTGTTTGCTACTTGTGCTCAGCAGGGTTTAATCAAGAAATCACTCATCAGTGCAAGTGACAACTAATTAGGGTTTTGTTCTCCCTTCATCTCAAATGAACTATCTTCATCAACAATCAACATTTGGTCTTCAAAGATTCATTTCAACAAGCTCAAAGGCTTTGAATCAACCAAATTAGGGTTTTGACTAAAGACAGCATACTCCTGACTTTTGCTCAAGATTTGATCTAATGGCTTGGGACATGACCTCAAGACCCCAAGTACATCATTTTGACCTAATCCATTGGCTCAGGACATCTCCTACACCAGGATTGATCAACAGTGAAATTTCAAATCATCAGATTAGGGTTTTGAACTATCAGGGACTGAAATCAGGGATCACATTTGGGAAACCCTAAAAATCCCCAGGAAGTCACTCAAAGGGTTCAATCATCTTCAAATAATCCTTATGACAATATCCAATGGAAATTACATCTTAATTTAAGATCCACAGTCATCAATTTCATCAGGTCGACAATTAGGGTTTTTGACCTAATTCACCTGAACCACTGACTTTTTAATCAGAGCATGGTACCACAACTCAAGCTATGATTAAATATCCTCTAATACCTCAACATAATCCATTCATACCATTCATTTGGTGAGAATAGCTTGGTTCATTTGTCTCCAGAAACGCGATTCGTTTGAAAAAGTCAACTGTACAAGATCACCATTGACTTTTGGGGAATTTTGGTCAACCATGACTTTTGAAGTTTTAAATCATCAATATATGATATGAGAAGTCATTTGATCAAGAAAAATCAAGAAAATCAATCAAGAATCAAAAAGTCAAAAGTTTGACTTTTCATACTTAGAAAAATTTCTAAGTGTTTTTCATGGTTTTTTCCAAACTTTGGAAGGGAATAACTCAAAATTTCACCTACAAACTGAAAAAAACTTCCAACATGAAAGTTGTAGATTTTGATCCAATAAACAACTTTGACATATATAATTGTTTTTCAAAAGATCAACCATTTAAGAGATATGGAGCTTCAAAGTTGGTATCTTTTGAAAAAATGCACTTAAAATCTCATTTTCTTCAAAGTTCATGGATCTTTTTCACCCATTTCCTTAAAGGTCTTGAAGAAACTTTCAACTAGGGTTTTGAAGTGTGTAACATGAGCTTTCCAAAATGTCCAAGAGCATGAAAAAATAGGAGTGTAGCTATGGCTTTGAATTTCTCCATTAGTGACCATTTCACTTGAAATTTCAAGTCATTTTTGCCAAAGTTATGTACCATGTGGCCTATAACACAAGTGATGACACACCAGTGCAATAATTGAAAGATATTTTTCTGGTTTGAGATCAGAATGGAAAGAGATAAGAAGCTTGGCAAAATAACCATGGTTAAGTCACTTTTAACCATTTGCATTAAATGTGAAAGATTCCATTTTATCTCTTAAGCCAAATCATCACTCTTTGATCCACTTGCAAGGGCTTTGTATTCAGAAAGCTTGACCTATAAATAGAGGTCATTTCCACTCTCCAAATCACACCAAAACCTCATAAACATAGGTTTTCTCTTCCTTTCTTAGAATGCAAGTTTGATAGTTTTCAAAAGAGGTAAAATTCTCAACCTCTAAACCTTTGAAGTTCTAAGCAAAGTGATGCTTCTAACACTTCCCAAATACCATATGGAAGTTGTTTGAACCATTGAAACCTTCCAAAAACATCAAGAACTCAGAATCACTACCTCACTTCCCAAATATGCATAACACTAGCCTTATCATGCCAAAATCAATTCCAGGCCAATTCTGTCCAAGCTAATCATCCAAACACATTTCATATACCATATATGAACTATCCCAATCATCATCCCTGACCTGTAACTCCAGAATCATCAAGCTCGATTCATACTTGGCCCCACTGCAGATCGGGTACCATGGCCATGCTCAGATGAATTCAGGTTGTTCCAAGCATCCAGACACCTTCCATAATCATCATTGAAGCTATCCAGATCATCACAAAGCATCTGTAACACCTCCAGATCAAAATTCAATTCTCAATTTGGCCGTTTTTGAGGTAAGTGCTCATGAACTTCAAACTCGTACATACATGCATCATAAATGAAAAACTCGTTTGCCATCTTGTTTCTGCACACATGTGGATCATTAACCCTCAATCAATTGCATCATATCATGATCTTACACGATTTCACAATGATTTTTCATATTAGGGTTCTTCGCGATTTCCAGAAAATTGGTCATCTTAGAGTGAAAATAAATGAAATTAAAGATCACCACCATAATCCTTGTGAAAAACCGAGCAAGATAGACTCTTCACTTGATCAATTTGGTCCAGTTTCAAAGATTTTCAAAAATCAAATTAGGGTGTGTTCTTGGCGCCATTTTTTGTTCATAAATTTCAAATGTTTGTTTTTCAATATATTGAATGGAACGTGTGTCACTAACAAGCTGCGCGCGCAGCTCAGTTGGTTGTTGTTTTGAGTAGTGAACCTCAGCGCGTGGGTTCAAACCCTGGCAGGACCAAAACCCAATTTTTTGACACTTATTTTCTTCATTTTATTTACAACTTCACTTAATTAATTAACCAATCAAAATTAATTATTTCTACTTCATTTTTTACAGACTCTTCATTTAACACATATATTTTATGAATATCCAAAAAAATCACAAAAAAATATTTATTTAATACATTTTTAATTAGGTTTAAAATGACATGTTTTTAAGTGTTTTTAAAATACATTAAATATTGTTTTTCATTTGATTTTTCAAACATAATCATTTGTAAATATTTTGTGATCAAACCCTAATTATTTAGGTGTTAATTAAGTATAATCTTTGTGTTTATCTTAATTAATTTGATTTCTGTCAAAATTTCAAACTGTTTTAAAACAAGCGATCAATGTTTTTCAAAACAATAAACCATTTCTTTTTGGTTTTCTTTTCAAAAAACTCTTGATCAAATCTTTTTGGATTGATCAATTGATTTTTCAAAACAACTGGGCCTCTCGAATATTAGAGAGTATAAGTCCCATTCCTTTTTCTTTGTACAGTTTTTCTTTAAACAGAAAACTTCTTTCAAAACTTTCAAACTGTTTTCAAAAGCGAAACCTCGCGTTTTTTTTAACAAAACAATCAACCATGTTTTATAAAATAAAACATGGGCCTCCACATAGGTATAAGTCCCATTCCCGTACATGAAATTAGGTATTTCATTGTACATACATTTTTTTTTGTACATACCTCGATCAATTTGATATTTAACCTCAAATAACAAATCAAAAAATGAAGGTTTTCTTTAAATCTTCCCAAAAATATACCATGGGCCTCCATGTAGGTATAAGTCCCAAGCCCTTTTGTAAATACTTGTTTACATAGCTTTTGAATAAACTCAAGTGGGTCTCTCCCCGAGTATAAGTCCCGAGCCCCCGTGTTTACAAATGGATCATGCTTACAGGTATATTTCCTTCATAAACTCCATTATATACACACACCTTGTCATATATATGTGCTTGTTCATACTTGTTCATATTTGTTCATGTACTTGTTCATATTTGTTCGTACTTGTTCATATTTGTGATTGTGTTATATATATGCTTGTTCAACTTAGTACAACACTAGGTTCCCCATAGCCTCCTATTGGGCTTCGTGCAAAGAATCTCCCTAGTTTAGGTTAGGACATAGAGTATGGTTTCCCGGTGAAATCGCTCTAAGAGCTCAAACCAACTATACCATGCCTCCCCTTGGGCTTTGTACAAACGAGTGTCCCTCCCATAGCCTCCTCTTGGGCTTACAATGCAAGGACCCTCGATAGTCCCTCCCATAGCCTCCTCTAGGGCTTACAATGCAAGGACCCTCGATTAGCCTCCTCTTGGGCTTCGTACAAGGACCCACGGGCTTCTTATAAGCATGCCCAATATCCAAAACAAATACCCTAGGAGATTACACATTTATCATCTCTATGATAGGAGTATCTCTTCTATATCATCACAATCAATCAATCAATCAATCAATCAATCAAACCTTTTTTGCCACAAGGATGGCTAATCAATCAAACTTTTTGCCACCATACTGGCTGATTAATCAAAGTTTTTGTCACAAGGCTGACTTCATTGAAACTTTTGCCACAAGGCTGGCTGATTAATCAAAACTTTTTGTCAGAAGGCTGACTTCATTGAAAGTTTTTGCCACAAGGCTGGCTAAAAAGCATCTTTATCATTCTAAGCACCATAAGTGGCATGGCCCAGGGCTTATAATGAAAAGATTTTCAAACAAAAAAAAACAGATGTATGTGATGATATAGATTAGATACATCGAACATTTAGATGACATTTGTCTCTTATCCTTTGCTTCCACTAGCATAAGTGGGAACTACGACTGCTCTGACTTTCTCAACATCCCTTTGAGAATACGTAGGCAAAAGGTCGTATCCTTGGTGAGCAAAACTTTTCCCTCAAACCACTCAAACCTTAGCACCCGTAGACCCGAGCTACAGATGCTCTGATTCCCTCTAAGGGATGTGTATGCAGAGGATCGCGATGATCTTTGCGAGCATAATCAAACAAACACCTTAGGTCCCACCTATTTCACAACAAAACCTCCACCATAACATGGAATGAAACAAAAACAACAAAGAAGCCTATAGAGTACTATAGATACGTTGGGTGCTAATACCTTCCCTTCGTATAACCAACCCTCTTACCCAAGATCTCTCCCCCACTTTTAAGGTTATTGCAGCTTTTTTCCTTTTCCTACTTTGGAAACAATAAAAAGTTTGGTCGAAACAAAGAAAAATCATTTTTATGAGCACTCGAGCCCAAAGAAGGCATCTGGTGTCTCATCCACAAAAAGATAACGATTTTTCCCCGCGACAGGGAGCAGTGTACTTCACCAGAAAATCATTATTGCCATTTGGTGTTTCCCAGACTTCTTCAGGAGTGACAGGGCTTGTGATTGTCATATTGTCTTCGAAATGTTCATCCCATCCAGTTGGGATAATGTCTTCAATGGCGATTCTTGAGCTCAAGGGAGCGGAATACTTCACCATAAAGTCATACTTGCCACTTGGTTCTCCCAGTGTATCCTAGACTTCTCTTGGAATGGGTGGACTAGGTGGACTTTGGTATTGCTTAGCAATGGAACTCGTGATACTTATGTCATCTTTGAACTGATCATCCCATCCAGTTGGGACAATGTCTTCAATGGCAATCAAAGAACTCTGAGGAGCAGTGTACTTCACTAGAAAGTTGTACTTGCCGCTTGGTTCTCCCAATGTATCCCAAACCTCCTTGGAAACGGGTGGAACTTCATTTGGATGTTGCTTAGTAATATGGTTCGAGATCACTTCGTCGTCTTCAATAGCATTTACTCCTTGGCTGATGAAATGGGACATTAATCCTCCAGAACGAGGACTTTGATCATTCTTCTGAGTTCCATTAGCATAGCCCAGACCTAGCTTATGGAACTTGTAAGGCACATCAAGGAGTTGTCCCCATGCTGGGCAACCACCCTCTTCATTCATAGCCTTAGCATCTTTGAGAGAAGCCATTGTTGGAGTTATTCTTGTAGCAGGAGTAGCAGAAATATGTTTGGCAGTAGAGACAGCCGGAGGGACCACCTCAAAAGATTGGCAGGGAGTTTCGATGAATTCACCATCCATCTCAACATACTTGGAGTTACTCAGGTGGCTAACCTCATATTCTTCTTCACCATGAACCGTGACGACCTTGCCTTTTATCGAATATTTTAACTTCTAGTGCAGGGTAGAAGTTACAGCGCTTGCCCCATGTATCCAAGGGCGTCCTAGTAAACAGGAGTACGCTGGATGAATTTCCATCACGTAAAAGGTAGAATCAAAGATCTGAGATCCTACTCTGATTGGGAGCTTAACTTCTCCGTATACTGTTCTTGTTGACCCGTCGAAGGCTCTTACCACAACATCGCTTGGTTGTAACACAACTCCTTCGAAGTCAAGTTTTTTCAGTACTACTTTTGGTAACACATTTAATGAGGAACCATTGTCTACCAGCACATGAGACAAAGTGGTGTCCTTACATTCAATAGAGATGTGCAGGGCTTTATTGTGATTTTTCCCAGCAGGGGTTAAATCAGCATTAGAGAAACCGAGATTGTTATCCACTGTTAGACTGGCAACACAATTTTCAAATTGGTCGATTGAAATCTCTTGTGGTACATGTGCAGCTTTCAAGAATTTCATCAGGGCCTTGGCATGAACTTATGAATACTTCAATAGAGATAACATTGAAATCTTTGAAGCAGTGTGCCCCAGTTGTTCAACAATATTATAATCACTTTTGCAGATGATTTTCAATATCTCCTCCATTTCTTGCCTTGAAGGGTATTCAACAGTGACTTCAACAGGTACTTGAACTGGTTCAATTAGTGGCTCTTTGCCTCGAGCATTGACATCTTGATTAGGAACTGGGACCTGGACTGAAGTAGTAGTAACATTTGGTGAAGTTTCTGGTGAAAAGATCCTTCCACTTCTTGTAATCTTACTAGTCCTCACAATATTATCAACAGCTGGATTCACGGCCTCCTCAGTCGAGGTGTCTTGTTTAACTCCATGGACATAAACATTAGCGCCATAACTCCACACGACAGCTTGTATTAGCTTTCTTTTGATTTCAAGGAGCGGAGTTGACAGTTCTCTTACATCATAGATATAAACAGTGTCCATGATAGCATTAACGGTCTTGTCGTGTTTTGGCATAGGCGTAGTGATGACATTTGGAGTCTCTGGAGGATCGAATTCAATTTCCCCAGCGTCTATCATGTCTTGGATCTTATTTTTCAAAGCCCAACAGTGATTTGCGTCATGTCTTGGACAATTGGAATGGAATGTACATGTTGCGTCGGGGTGATAACTAGGAGAGGAAGTGTTGACATTCTTCGGAGGGTCTTTCAATGTAATCAGATTTGCCTTTAACAAGTGCTGCAATGCTTGAGAGATTGGCATATTGATTTTGGTGAAGGTTCTTCTCAGTGCATCTGGTCGACGCGTGTAGCAACCTGTCTAAAAATAGACTTTTAGAGTCGCCACCTATTCTGAAGGGCGAATAGGAAACCCTACGCAGTTAAGAAATTCTGGGTAAGATACTATATTCAGGTCGAGGGAAGGTGTTAGGCACCCTCAACCCTTTCCTATGGCTTTGAATCTAAGGTCAACAGTGTTATGGCTAAGAGTATTAAGGTAAGGTTTATGCTTTCGAGGGTTAAATAATTAAGGGGAACGAATCAGGAAAAAAATGAGATTTAGAGGGAAGGGGACTCGCCTTGGTTATTCAAGTGCCTACGTATCTCCTTAGGGAGAATTAGAGTCAACGTAGTTCGGGGACAAGGTTGTACGCCTTAGAATTGATTATGGAGGTTTGAAGGCTTTTTGAATGGCCTGTCGTAGTTTTGAATTTGATTTGAAAGGCATTTTGAATTGCCTGATTGACAAGGATGAAAATCCGTAATGTCGTGGTTTAGTGTGTTTTGGAAGTTTGGGCGTACAACCCTGATTTTAATTTGTACTATTAATCGCGATAATCGATTGATTCAATTACCATAATTAACAGATTAACAATTACATCGTTACCAATTTTAATTGATTGATTCGATTATAAAGAATAACAAATTAGAATAAGAGAAGAAAAAAAAGACAGATTAATCATCGCGACTAATAAGATAGTCGAAACCATTTAACCAAGTAGAAATTAAGTATATTTTAATTAAATAACATTTTAATTACAAATATTATTGACCATAGCGATTAATTAATTTAATCGGAACGAACAACAAATTGTATTTTAATATGAATATTATATACTTTTTATTTTTAATTCTGCAGGGGGGTGTATTTTATGTTTTGGGAGCAAATTAAGTGGAGTTTGAATAGTGAAAGACTTAGGCCCATTGAGGATTAGGGTCCGGTTGATTCAGTGTGTGGGTTTATGGTGAGAGGAATCGATCAGGATCGTCTGTCCCAGATCCTATGGTCTGCATGTAGAATTATAATATAGGAACATGGTTGGGAAGGCACACTGAATCACATTCAGTGATGCTGCCAAGTGGCCATGAGAGGCCACATTGTTACCATCCAACGGCCAGGAGAAAAGATCATCACAAAAGAAAAGAAAAAGGAAAAAAACTCTTTCACGAAGAGAAACCCACCTTCACTCGTTCTCTCTTCCTTTCCCTTTCGTTTCCTCATTCTCTCTTCATTCAACCGAAATCCAGAAACCCATGAACAAACACCATCGCTCCTCCATGGACCACCGTGAAACCCAGACATACGATGAAGATTTCGATGAATCTTCATCTTCTCCACTCCTAAACTCACATTTAAACCCAGGAACCCATGCGAATCACGAATCCTAACCCCAATTTTGTTATCTTAAGAACCCTAACCGCATCAATTCTTAGAGCAAAAGCAGTCACAACAATCAATTTCTCACGCAAACACACAAAAACTAAGCTGAGTGATTTCGTGTTATCTTTTGTTTTGAATGTTGGGTCGTGTAAGCTCCAATTCCTGATCCACTACTCCTAATCTCCTCCTTCTTTCTCTGTGCTTTGCAGGTTCCGATCAGAGATTCAAGCTTCGCGGAGTTCGAGTTCGCGGCGGCGCCTAAGTTTTTTTCAGAAAAATAAAACCACTCTCTTCTGCGTTCGTTTTAGATTATATATTAGGGTTTCTAGGTTAGATTCAATTAGGAATAGTTAGATTGTTTAGATTAGATTTGTAATATTAACGATTGATTCAATAAAATCTTTCTCCTTTCGCTTATCCTTAATTATGATTTTATTTTGTTTGATTTTGTTAAGTTCTGATTTGATTTTGTTGTTGCTTGAGATTTGATTCCAAATGTTTTCTGGATTTGGGCTTGTTAGTGTGTTGCAGCGGCGCTAGGGTTTTGCTAAAGGGGTGGCCGCCGGCTGCGCATAGGGTTTCGCTTGGGGGAAGATGATGAATAGTGGCCGGGTCGGTTTGACCCGGTCCACTGCCCCTGGTCCATTGGGCATAAGACCCGGCCCATTACTTTTTGTTCTCTTCTTGGCCCAAACGAAACAGCAACAAAAAAACCAATGACCTTAGTTAATTCATTTAATCATTTAACCAACCCCTTAATCACTTATGCTAATGGCAAATTAGATTATTAATTTTAATACTACTAATTGAAAATAATATCTAAATTAATATTAATAATTAAATTACTTAAATCAATATTAACATACTAATAATCTTAAGGTTAGTGATAACAATAAAATTAAAAAATGATAATTTAGTGATTAAAGGACAATAAAATTAATCAAAATGGATTCCCCAGATATTCCTATTCATACCTCCATTTTATTTTGACCAATTTATAAGGACATTTTATAAGAGAACGAGGTCAATAATAGATATATTAAACCCTATGACTCCTAATTTTTAACACCCTTAATAAATCAACTGGTGTGCATCATACCGGTAAATTTTGGGGTATGACAACTGCCCCTATTTAATTATCTTGGATTTAGCGGCGGGAGAATACGCAGGTCTCACGCTTTCTGAATCGAAGAGTTATTAAATAATGGAAGACCCCTAAATTTACCTTGTGCTCGAGTGTGAGCGAAAAGAAATGTCCTGCTAATGCCTGAGTCTTACATAGCAAGGACCCGCCGTTAGTTATGTGATCAGCTTGCTATTATTGCTAACAAGCTTTCGCAGTTTGTGGACCCCACTTACTATGTTCTAGTAAGTTCCCGAAGTTTGCGCAACCCAGAAGGATTGTATTTGAGGAGAGATGAAGCAATGTCTTACATAAGACTACCTGAAGAGGTCTCCTGAACAGGGTAGATCATTGAAGAATATTACCTAAAGAAGTTGAGGTGTGTCTTAAACAAGACTAGAAAGGCTCCTGAAATGTTTTAAACAAGATTACCTAGAGAGGCTTCTAAAAAGATACGAAACTTCTTAAACAAGATAACCTTGACAGGTTCCTATACAGGATATGAAACTTCTTAAACAAGATTACCTAGAGAGGCTTCTAAAAAGATATGAAACGTCTTAAACAAGATTACCTAGAGAGGCTTCTAAAAAGATATGGAACGTCTTAAACAAGATTACCTAGAGAGGCTTCTAAAAAGATATGAAACATCTTAAACAAGATTACCTAGAAAGGCTTCTAAAAAGATATGAAACGTCTTAAACAAGATTACCTAGAGAGGCTTCTAAAAAGATATGGAACGTCTTAAACAAGATTACCTAGAGAGGTTCCTTGAAAGGATGTGAAATGTCTTCAACAAGACTACAAGGTTAACCTAGATATGTCTTAAACAAGATTGGCATAGAAAGACTCCTAGAGAGGATAAAAAGGTCTTAGCGAAGGCTACCTAGAAAGGTTGATAAGTGTCTTGGAGAAGACTACCTTGAAAGGTAAGAAATTCTTTGATTGTTTATGAATTGCCTTTGAAGAAAGACTCGGAATGAAGCATTAAAATTGTTAAGATTAAATCGTTGAAACGATCGTATTTGCATCGTCTTTGGATGATGATACCCTTTTGACTCTGGAGTGACCTGAAAAGGCAAATGTTGATTTCATGCAATGTTATGATGCATGTGTCATGTAATGAGATTCTCAAAATAAATGAGAATTATGCATGTACGCCGATCCTACATTGTAGGTCGTAAATAATACAAGCGTAGGAAGGCCAATTACGCAGCAATGCTCCTTGTGTGATATTAGCGTGATTTCCGCAGCATCAGAAATTTTGAGAGACACAACATTTATCCTGGAGGAAATATCCTTAGAGGGAACTCGAATATTACCATGTCGTGCCATGAACCTGATATGCACTGCCCTAGTATTTGAATTCTTGAAAGATATGCCCCAGTCAATAGGATCATTGATTGTATGCCCTTGTTTAGGAGAACCCCCCGAACGTGGTTTCCCCATTCAAGGGTCTTTATCAGGAATGATCGTCTTTGGTTAGACCAATTTTGAGGTCTCCTTGATGCTAAGTGTTGATTTGAATGTGAAGCAGATGCTTTTCAGAATGAGTCATGCGTTTAGGTCGCATCCTGACGAACAGTGACTTGCTGAGTACTCAGAATGAGATGATGTCTTCTATAAGACTACCTGAAGAGGTCCTTGGAAAGAATGGGAAATTGTCTTAAACAAGACTGCGCTTTAAACAAAGCTCGAAGGGATATGTTTGTGCAGAGGGTCAAAAATGTTCCTATAGAGGATAAAGAATGTTTTAAGGAATGTGGGGTTTTAAACAAAACTTAGGAAAAACATCTTGAAGAAGATCACCCTAGAAAGGATGGTGAACTGTCTTAGAGAAGACTCTGTACTTTAAACAAAGTTTGACAAGGTTTTTGGAAGCATAAGAGAAGTTTGAATATGTCTACAAAAGACTAACTGAAAAAGTTAAGAGATGTCTTACAGAAGACTACCTAGAAAAGGTTCTTAGAAAGGAATATGTCTTAGAGAAGACTATCTGAGAGGGTTTGAAAAACAGAAAGGGTAAGGAGATGGGTCTTTAAAAAGACTACCTGAAAAAGGCTCCTAGAAAGGGCAAGAAGTATTTGGACATGTCTTGAAGAAGACTATATGGACAGATTGAGAAATAACCTATAAAGGTTCCAGGAAAGGCTGTGAGAGTGGCATTGACACCATCTGATACTGGGTGACCTTTGCAACGTGCCCCCAGGTAATGGGCTTGCCCCATGGACTATTCAGCGTCTTTGAGAGATTCCATGAATCCTGATGAGATTGCCGCATGTAAATGGGATAATAACGGGTTATGCCCTGTGTACACCTTAGCTATCTCAGTCATGTGTAAGAGATGTTTCTCCTTTTGATGAGCTTCTAAAGCTACTTCGTCAGTTAGTAGGATTTTTAGCCATTAGCCATGCCCCATGCAACTTCTCCCTGATGTTTAAACATCTGAATACACATAGACAAGTGTGCTTTATAATGAAATTCATAAGATGCGAATGCATATGTCTGTCTTGAAAGTTTAAAAACATTTTTTTGAGTAAAACGAAGTTTTTTTTGTAAGAAAGTGATATCAACTCAAGAGTTATAGTAGACCTTAAGGAGTCGGGATACCTTTGGTAACGATATGCTTTCGAACTAACCATGCTTCAGTTAGGACTTTTAAGGGTTGTAACGTGGCCTGGTTTACGGTTTAAAGAAACGAAAGATAGAGGCCCAAAGTTCATTTGTACCCACCCCAATCTTCGTGATGTTCTCTGGTCCTACGCTCAGTTAACTATGCATTTAGGCTCCAAAAGACTTTGGGAATTATGACATTGACATTTATGATGGTTCAAAAACCAAAGGTTTATCTGCAAAGACAGTCATCTTCCTTTTGTAATATTTTCCTTTTGTCATGGGTATATAGTGACCCTTTTTTTTTTTACTTTATTATCCCTACTTTTTGCCTGAACTGTTTATTTAAAATTATAGTCAGCGGGATGCCCCAATTTTGCCTAAGTCTCCCTTAATAGGTTTTGACTTGGAAGGCCTTGCGTTGTTTTTTCTTTTTCTTTGCGGACATTGACTGTCAAGCTTAATTATGATGGAGAACCATCAGTGATTATGTTCAAAGGAACAATTTGGGATAATCAAGTTAACTGAACAACTACCCTTCCCCAGGTTATATTTTGAGGGTTTTTATTTTGTACGTGAAGGAAAACTCCTACTTCTTAGGCTCAAGGGGTTGACGAGGGATTAACATCCTTATATCTCCGTTATTTAGGAATTGAAACAATGCCTGTACATCGTCCACACGGTCTGTTCGAAAGCGTAGTTTATGAAATTGTGGTATCGTTTTCGTCATTCTCCCTCTAAAGGTGTACGGTTTTAACGAGAGTTGAATATCACAAAGAAGAAAACCAAGTAAAAATACAGTTTTAAATATAGTGAGAACACTAGAAATAAATCAAGACAAACGTAAGGAATGCATCAATGCTTATTGTAAAGTACACAACATATGTCGTAAGACCATTGTTTAAACAAACGGAAAGAAATTGCGAATGAAAACAAAACTAATGATCTAGGGAATCCTCCTTCTAGCCACCTATGGCATTAAACTTGTGAGGATCTTCGAATTCAATGAGCCCTTCTTCGATCAAATCTTGGATCTTGTGCTTTAACGACCCACAATCTTCTGTATCATGACCAGGACTGTCTGAATGATAAGCGCACCTGGCATGATGTTTGTACCCAGGAGCGGGGTTAGCTGGAGCTGAGTATGGAGGCAGCAGAGTTACCAAGTTCTGACTGAGCAGACGTTGCAAATCTTGAGACAGTGGCATGTACAACGGGGTGAATGATCGTTTTGGCTTGGACCTCCAGGTGCGTTGGCCACCCTGTTGCTTTTGCTGATCCCTTTGTTGTGATACTGGGGTCTGATTACCCATGATTGCCCCCACAGTGTTGGATTCCTTTTTTCCGTCATATGACTTCTTTGTGTGATAGGAACCTGAGGGTGCCCCATGTATCTTCCCATTTTTGATTCCATCTTCAATCCTCTCACCAATGACTACCAAGTCCGAGAACCCTGAAGATATTCTTCCGACCATCTTGTCGTAGTACGGTCCTTGCAAAGTGCTCATAAATATGTCCACCAGTTCTTTTTCCATTAGGGGGGTTGGACTCGAGAAGCCATTTTCCTCCACCTTTGGGCATACTCCTTGAATGATTCATCCTTCTTCTGTGACATATTTTGTAATTGCATCCGATTGGGTGCCATGTCCAGGTTATACTTGTATTGCTTCAAAAATGTGTTAGCCAGATCAATCCAACTTCTGATATAGGATTTCTCCAGTTGCATGTACCAGTCAATAGATGCTCCGCTTAAACTCTCTTGGAAGAAGTGTATCATCAGCTTTTGATCGTGAGCATAAGCATCCATTTTTCGCACATACATGCGCAAGTGATTCCTCGGACACGTGAGCCCTTTGTATTTCTCGAAATCGGGAATCTTGAATTTGTGCGGGATAGTCAAGTCTGAGACTAAGCTCATTTCGAAGGTATCCACGTCAAAGACATCGTATCCCTCTACCACTTTTAGTCTCTCTTCTAGCGCCTTGATTTGTTCACTATCCTTGGAGTCTTCTCTAGAGTTGGGATTAGACTGTTGCGTATGAGGTGCTTGGTCTGTGTTGTTCACCTCTTGCACTCCGTATTATAGATCCAGGTAGTCATCATCCCTAGGGACATTGCTAGCAGGAATGCGAACTGTGCGGGTTGTCCCTTTCGTTTGTGGAGCGGGGACAAATCCTTCTTGGGAGGTCTCTCCTCTTTCTTGGAATTGGATAGCTCTCCTGACAGATCGGACCTGAGGTTTGTCCTTAGCCGGGCCAAAGCCTGAAACAAATCCTAGCAGCGGGTTTTCGTCATTAGGGATCTCATCCTGAACCAGGGTATCCCCAGACTGAACCTCTTTTGCCTTGTCTTGTTTATCCAGGAGGGTCTTCATGAACCCTAGCATCTGAGCCATACCTCCTTTAACCTCTTCCATACTAACCTTCAGTTGATCCACTTCCTCATGAAGGGCGGCTTGATTCTGTTCCAGCTGATCCATTGATCTCTTCTGCTAAAATCTTGTTTGATAAGACGGTCGAGATGTTAGCTTATCCTTCCCAATGGTCCCTTGTTCTGGAGATAGAAGAGAAATCTTCTCTTAATGCCATGAAAGTGATGTGTATGCCATGAATGATATGCATGATATCTTTTTTTCTTTCTTTCTTTTTTTTTGTGAAGAAGATATGATGCAAGAATGCACATGATGTATGATGAATGGAAAAAGAAATGATAAAAAAATAATGATCAACACATATATATACATATAGCACATAATCACATAGGCCCTAAGTTCATAGGTTCGACGTAGCGGCTCTATGGAGCCTACCTTTTTATAGGGGGGTTCTAGAAGGTCTCATGGGGTCGTTCGTAGCCTCCGAGACTTTTTATCTCTTCGGATTTTAGAACAACTCATTTTATCCATGAGGTTCAAATTTTTGGGGTAGGTTCTCGGAGAGATCAGCCAAGTATCTAGTCCTGCCCTCAACAAAGTCAAGCCTTGTTTTGGACATTTCCGAATACTCAACCCACTCTGAGTGGAGTTATCAATGAGACTCGTAGGCGATTCGATTCCCCCCTGATCTCAAAGTTAACTCCCACACTTAGGGTTTAACACAACATAAAAAAAACAGCAATGCATATAAAAAATATAACAACCAGGCAATTAAATATAAATATATTAACATAAATATTTAAATATAAATATATTAACATAAATGATTAAATATTTTTAGACAAAAAAATAAACAAATAAACAATTTTAAAAAATTACAAACCCTAAAAAAAAGAAAATTAGCCAAACCCTAAAAAGCTGCCAAACCTAAACCCTGCCAAAACCTAAAGCCTATAGGAGCATAGTATTCACCATTTAAGTTTATCCCCAGCAGAGTCGCCAGCTGTAGCAACCTGCCTAAAAATAGACTTTTAGAGTCGCCACCTATTCTGAAGGGCGAATAGGAAACCCTACGCAGTTAAGAAATTCTGGGTAAGATACTATATTCAGGTCGAGGGAAGGTGTTAGGCACCCTCAACCCTTTCCTATGGCTTTGAATCTAAGGTCAACAGTGTTATGGCTAAGAGTATTAAGGTAAGGTTTATGCTTTCGAGGGTTAAATAATTAAGGGGAACGAATCAGGAAAAAAAATGAGATTTAGAGGGAAGGGGACTCGCCTTGGTTATCCAAGTGCCTACGTATCTCCTTAGGGATAATCAGAGTCAACGTAGTTCGGGGACAGGGTTGTACGCCTTAGAATTGATTATGGAGGTTTGAAGGCTTTTTGAATGGCCTGTCGTAGTTTTGAATTTGATTTGAAAGGCATTTTGAATTGCCTGATTGACAAGGATGAAAATCCGTAATGTCGTGGTTTAGTGTGTTTTGGAAGTTTGGGCGTACAACCCTGATTTTAATTTGTACTATTAATCGCGATAATCGATTGATTCAATTACCATAGTTAACAGATTAACAATTACATCGTTACCAATTTTAATCGATTGATTCGATTATCACTAATAATGAATTATAGTATTTTTTAATAATTTTTATGAATTGATTTGCATTGTTACCCCTCGTAATCGATTGATTCAATTAAAAAGAATAACAAATTAGAATAAGAGAAGAAAAAAAATATAGATTAATCATCGCGACTAATAAGATAGTCGAAACCATTTAGCAAAGTAGAAATTAAGTATATTTTAATTAAATAACATTTTAATTACAAATATTATTGACCATAGCGATTAATTAATTTAATCGGAACGAACAACAAATTGTATTTTAATATGAATATTATATACTTTTTATTTTTAATTCTGCAGGGGGTGTATTTTATGTTTTGGGAGCAAATTAAGTGGAGTTTGAATAGTGTAAGACTTAGGCCCATTGAGGATTAGGGTCCGGTTGATTCAGTGTGTGTGGGTGTAAGGAGTTAGTGTAGGTTTATGGTGAGAGGAATCGATCAGGATCGTCCGTCCCAGATCCTATGGTCTGCATGTAGAATTATAATATAGGAACATGGTTGGGAAGGCACACTGAATTACATTCAGTGATGCTTGTCATACCCCAATTTTTGACCCTAAGATCCTATATCATTCATATCCCAATCACTAATCAAGAGCTTCACTTGGAAGTTTTGTTTATGGTGTTCCACTCACCTCATCAATAAGAGGGACCATCAAGCACCAATGATTGTTTATCTTGTATGCATATTACACTAACCCAAATACCAAAAACATTGCTTTGTTTCTTTGTAGGCTTTTTGTTTTGTAGGTACCAAGCCAAGACATGCAATAAACAAGGCATTTTTCAAATTCTTGACTGATGAAATCGATTTCCCTACTGGGTAAATCGATTTCCCTGCAGCAATCTTCAACAAAATCACATTCTGGACAGCATGAAATCGATTTCCCTCCTGGGTAAATCGATTTCCCTAGTGTATTTTGCGCCAAATTCTCTTCTGGAACAGAGTGAAATCGATTTCACTCCTGGGGAAATCGATTTCCTTCAGGCGAAATTCAAAAAATATAAGGAGGGAAGCTTGACATCATTTTGGCACCTTTTTCTTTGATCATTTTTTATCATTTTACCAATTTTCCACCTCATCAAAATAATTCTCTTCATTAAACCCACTTAAATCCCATTTTACCACTTTTTACCATTTAATTGCCACTTTAATCACCAATTAAACACAAGCTAATTACCAAATGCAAAAAGACCAAACTACCACTACTCTTGCTCAAATGCTATAAATAGAGGCCACTACTCTCTCATTTCTCAAGCTTTGAGAGCCAACAAATCCCTTGCAATTTCTCTCCTCATCCTTACCAAAATTCACCAAAGCTCTTTTTCCTTCATAAAATTTGTGAGTCACATCTTGAACCTCACAAATTTTGAGCTAAGCCACCATCCATTTCACTCTTTTTTCTTCAATTGTTGAGAGATCAAGATTTATGTTGGTGATTCTTGAAGTAGATCTAAGTTTTGTTCAAGATTTGGTAATTTTCATCATCCTTTTTCATCTATCATAATGTGATTCTTTTGTGCTTGTGTATGATGCATCTTTGATGCTATATTGGTGCTAATTGATAGTAATTTGATGGAAAATTCGTGCTCAAGTTGATGTGTGATCATAAGGTGTTTGTATATTTGTTCAAGTCAAGTTTCATGCCTTTAAATGTTGTTTTTGCTGAAATTTACACTGAGGAAATCGATTTCCTTAAGGCTGAAATCGATTTCCTGCTGAACGTAACTTGTTTTTTTTGAAAACTGCACTATGGAAATCGATTTCCCCCTGCATGAAATCGATTTCCAGCAGGCAGAATGTGGTTTTTTGCCTTTTTTGTGCTTGTTTTGGCTTCCTTCTTCCTACACTTCATTAATA
The DNA here is from genome assembly GCF_029867415.1 of Vicia villosa. NCBI lineage: Eukaryota > Viridiplantae > Streptophyta > Magnoliopsida > Fabales > Fabaceae > Vicia > Vicia villosa. The sequence continues at coordinate 44,081,137 of NC_081184.1, forward strand.
TCATTGGATCTAGGGTGTTGATAGGTTTGAAATGGCCTAATCCACGAAAATGGATGAATGATATTAATGATAGAGTGAGTTGATTATCTTTTGTGTTTTCATTCTTATTTTCATCTTATTTTTCTTTTGATCGATGAAAGTCTTAACATCTTGAGGATTCTCTGGATTCTTGATGAAGACTAGATCAATTTTTTTTCATTCTTATCTTTTCATCTTATTTCCTTTTGATCGATGAAAGTCTTAATATCTTGAGAATTCTATGGATTCTTGATGAAGACTAGATCAATTTGTTTTCATTCTTATCTTTTCATCTTATTTCCTTTTGATCGATGAAAGTCTTAACATCTTGAGAATTCTATGGATTCTTGATAAAGACTAGATCAATTTGTTTTCATTCTTATCTTTTTCATCTTATTTTCTCTTGATCGATGAAGGTCTTGATATCTTGAGAATTCTATGGATTCTTGATAAAGACTAGATCATTTCTTCTTCTCCTTCTTATTTCTTTTGATTGATAATCTTGATACATGGAGAATTCTCCTACATTTGTCCCGACTCCATAAAAAGATTAAATATGGAAGAGAATTGTATGCGGTGATTTAAGACTTGTGGAGGTATTTATCGTGTAGTCGCTATGATTTTTATCAAGCTTCTGATAAACCTCCATTGAATTTAAATCCGAGTACATCATTCACTCACCATCGATCTTCATTACTAACTTTAATAACATACTTTACAAGTTTCAAGATGGTTATCTTTAACATATAACCACTAACTTTAATTTCCGCCATTTATTATACCGCTCTTTATATTTCTCGCTTTATCGCTTTATTTTATCATTTCATCATATTTACATTCCGCCATTTTCTCTTTGTCCATTTGGACGTTTATAATTCCGCTATTTTCCCTTTGTCCACTTGGACATATGTTTATGCTTCCGCTATTTTCCTTTTGTCCACTTGGACCATACTTTACTTTTATGCTAAAACACTAATAAACAACCAAAAATCTAAAAAACACCTAAGGCTCTCTTTTGGACTATTGGTTACTATCCCTAGCATTTTGGAGATTTGGACTTATGGACCTAGTGCCTCTGGACTCTTATTCTGTTATTACTCTGTGATTGTTCTGTCTGTCTGGCATTGGATTGTTGTCTGTTTCTGTGTGCAGGTATTTCCTTGAAAGCCCTTGATGGTTAATTCCAAGGCATTGAGATAAGGATTTTACCCAAAAACAGCCGTTACTCTGCCCGATTTTCGTCAGAATCTTAATGTGCTTAATGCAAAGTGGTGCTAAGATAATAAGTTCATCTGGATCCCCAAGTGATAATGTTTGGTTTGGTATTGATAAGTCCAAAGGAAGGGAAATCTACCTTGACTCTTAATGTCAAGTGTTGGCTTATTATTTCGGTTAGACCGTTCTTTTCCTTAGCTTTTATTTTACGCAATAGGATAGCCTCTTCATCTCCTCCCGTTCTTAAATTTTCAAAATCTTCTCCCTTTTTCAAAAACCTTCTTATGTTTGCAACCTTTTCAAAACCTTTTTTCTTAAAAAATATCTTTTGCCCTTAGTGGCTTTTCTTCAAAAGTTTAGACACCGTTAATTGTCGAAACGAGTGGTTATACCCCACGATTTTGAAATTGATTGATATAATGAGATCTTTTCCGCGTGAGAGAGCTAGTGGCATACTCGTCGATTTTATCCGAGTTGGAGCCCTTCTTTCATTAGCGATGCGAAGAACTCGTTTGTTCTCATGCTCAAGATCAATGGCTGAGTATTTCTCTCCAACGACGATAAAGTGTTTATTTGTTTTTAAAAATGTTTTCCCTTTAAGCGGAACTACATTAGCTCTGACTTCTCCATTGCACCGAGGAGGTATGTAGGCCCAAGGCTTAACGTCTTGCCGAGCTTATTTTAAAAATAAAACAAACCCTTTTTTAGCACACACACAACATAGATTTTCAAAAAGGTTCCTGTGGAGTACCACAGATATGAGGGGTGCTTTAAACCTTCCCCTCATATAATCAACACCCGTACCTAAGATCTCTTCTTTTTGTTTTAAAAAACAAACTTTGGGTTTTATTCGTTCTTTTCCCTTTTCCTTTGGAAACAATAAAGCGCGGTGCGACTTTCACTGAAATATTTATTCGAGTCAATCCTATGACTTCGATATCAGATTTTCCCCGCTATAGAAAAATGGCGACTTCACTGGGGACCCAGTTTTAAGTGTGTTAAGCCTATTTTTGTTTATCTGTGTGTTTTTATCTGTATATATTGTTGTGTGCTTTGTTTGTTTATATTTTTTTTCTTTTTGGTGCTCGATGGTTCCTCTGTGATGAGATAAAGTTCTAACCCGAACCTTGGTGAGTAACTTGAGATAGGAGGTGGTAAGACCAATAGTCGCATGTCAGGAGCAATCCTTACCATGAGCGTCATATGGTGGAACCCCAATCAGTGGAGGCCTCATGGAAGGTAGTTGAGGTTGTTACGAATCATCGTGATAACGCTATTACTTTCAATAGTGAGTGTCCGTAGAAGCTGAATGGCCTAGAACCTTTTTAACCAATCTAAGCCTTTTTAGGATGTAGTGCAGAAACAAGATCAAGTACCAATTTGGGCTTGTTGTCATGCGATACTACGCTCAGACGAGGTCTTTTTAGGCATATTATTGGCGCCCATGAGCAATTGGGCGTGCCGGTAATATCCGATAGAAGATTGAAAACTCTGGGAACCTTTGTAGAACCCGATTGGAAGGTACAAAATTCCCTAGAACACACCTTGTGGGATGGGTAGACCCATGGCTCCATGCTCGTGACGTCGAACCTAAGAACCTGGACTGTGTGATTTTGTGTGATTTGATGTGATCTTGTGTGCTCTTGATTGTGATTGATGCATAAACCATGCATCCATGCATTCATAAAAATAACATTCACAAATGGTTTTCAAGGAACTTAGAGACATTTTTGTAAACATCACAGGTACCATGGATCAAAAGAGAAGCATCAAGAAGTACACTTTCCGGAATTCAAGTGCAAAGGAATTGAAAGAGCTAGCAACTTTGGTTCCTAATCTTGACAACTTCAAAAACCGTTATGGGAAATTGATCTGTATCTTGAAGACCAAAGTGGAAAAGGGGATTCTTGAGACTCTCTTGCAGTTTTATGACCCGATTTATCATTGTTTCACCTTTCCTGATTATCAGCTTATGCCCACTTTGGAGGAGTATTATTATTGGATTGGTTTTCCAGTTACGAATGATATACCGTTTAGTGGTCTGGAGAAAGAGCTTCAGGTTGATGAGATAGCAGAGCTTCTTCATTTGAAAATATCAGATGTGAAAGCAAACATGACTAAAAAAGGAGGAATTTGGGGGTTGACTTCCAAGTTCTTGATTGGAAAGGCTTCTATGTTGGCTAGTAAAGGAAGTATGATTGCTTTTGAGACATTTCTGGCCTTGCTCATCTATGGTTTGATACTCTTTCCCAACATTGACTACTTTGTCGATGTTAATGCTATTCGGATTTTCATGATTGGGAATCCTGTGCCTACTTTGCTTGGGGATACTTATCATTCCATTCACCATAGGAATGATAAGAAAGGTGGACTTATCAACTGTTGCACTCCTTTGCTTTATAAGTGGTTTATTTCGCACTTGCCTCAAGCTAAGAGTTTCTTGAACAATCCTGATGGTCTCTCATGGTCTCAAAAGATCATGCCTCTTACTAATGGGAATATCCATTGGTACAATCCTGCTTATGACATTGGTGAGATTATTGATAGTTGTGGAGAATTCCCTAATGTACCTCTTCTTGGTATACAAGGAGGAATTACCTACAACCCCATTCTTGCAAGGCGTCAATTTTGCTATCCCATGAAGGAGAGACCCGCTAATATTCTTGTGTCAGGAATCTTTTATCTTAATCAAGATGGAAATTCGGATATGAGAAATCGGTTTGTGCGTGCTTGGCACCATGTTGATAGGAAGAGACATTTGGGAACGAAACAATGTGTTGCTCTCAAAGACTACACTGATTGGGTTCAAGCTAGAGCTCGTACTTTTCAGATGCCTTATTTACTCGAGGAGCCTTCTCTACTCGTTACTCCACCATTGTCTTCCACTACTCCTGTTGAAGGTAGTGAAGAACATATAGAGCTCGTGGCTAAGTTGAGAGCGGAAAGAGATGCTTTGGAGTTTGAGAACAAAGAGTTGAACATACACTTGAAAGAAAAGGATGAAATGCTTGATATCCAAGATGGTTGGTTGATGGAAAAGGATGATCAGATTCGTCATCAAGAAGAGTTACTTCAACAACATGGTGAAAAGCGAAAGAGACAACAAGAAGAT